>NC_134831.1:170609289-170909289 GCF_004210375.1 Tachypleus tridentatus
AGTAGAACATAATCATTTTATGGGTAAATATTACACTATTTCTAAATGTGGGTATAATAAATTAATAAAACAAACATTAATCTTTAGGGTATAATAAAAAGTAGGTATTACACTATTTCTAAATGTGGGTATAATCAATTAATAGAACATAATCTTTAGGGAAAGTATTACACTATTTCTAAATGTGGGTATAATCAATTAGTAGAACATAATCTTTAGGGAAAGTATTACACTATTTCTAAATGTGGGTATAATCAATTAGTAAAACATAATCTTTAGGGAAAGTATTACACTATTTCTAAATGTGGGTATAATAAATTAGTAAACATAATCTTTAGGGAAAGTATTACACTATTTCTAAATGTGGGTATAATAAATTAGTAAAACATAATCTTTAGGGAAAGTATTACACTATTTCTAAATGTGGGTATAATCAATTAGTAGAACATAATCTTTAGGGAAAGTATTACACTATTTCTAAATGTGGGTATAATAAATTAATAAAACATAATCTTTAGGGAAAGTATTACACTATTTCTAAATCTTTAGGGAAAGTGGGTATAATCAATTAGTAGAACATAATCTTTAGGAAAGTATTACACTATTTCTAAATGTGGGTATAATAAATTAGTAGAACATAATCTTTAGGAAAGTATTACACTATTTCTAAATGTGGGTATAATAAATTAGTAGAACATAATCTTTAAGGAAAGTATTACACTATTTCTAAATGTGGGTATAATAAATTAATAAAACATAATCTTAAGAGAAAGTATTACACTATTTCTAAATGTGGGTATAATAAATTAGTAAAACATAATCTTTAGGGAAAGTATTACACTATTTCTAAATGTGGGTATAATGAATTAATAAAACATAATCTTTATCTTAGGGAAAGTATTACACTATTTCTAAATGTGGGTATAATCAATTAGTAGAACATAATCTTTAGGGAAAGTATTACACTATTTCTAAATGTGGGTATAATAAATTAATAAAACATAATCTTTAGGAAAAGTATTACACTATTTCTAAATGTGGGTATAATAAATTAATAAAACATAATCTTTAGGGAAAGTATTACACTATTTCTAAATGTGGGTATAATCAATTAGTAGAACATAATCTTTAAAACATAATCTTTAGGAAAGTATTACACTATTTCTAAATGTGGGTATAATAAATTAATAAAACATAATCTTTAGGGAAAGTATTACACTATTTCTAAATGTGGGTATAATAAATTAGTAGAACATAATCTTTAGGGAAAGTATTACACTATTTCTAAATGTGGGTATAATAAATTAGTAAAACATAATCTTTAGGAAAGTATTACACTATTTCTAAATGTGGGTATAATAAATTAGTAAAACATAATCTTTAGGGAAAGTATTACACTATTTCTAAATGTGGGTATAATCAATTAGTAGAACATAATCTTTAGGGAAAGTATTACACTATTTCTAAATGTGGGTATAATCAATTAGTAGAACATAATCTTTAGGAAAGTATTACACTATTTCTAAATGTGGGTATAATAAATTAATAAAACATAATCTTTAGGAAAGTATTACACTATTTCTAAATGTGGGTATAATCAATTAGTAGAACATAATCTTTAGGGAAAGTATTGCACTATTTCTAAATGTGGGTATAATAAATTAATAAAACATAATCTTTAGGGAAAGTATTACACTATTTCTAAATGTGGGTATAATAAATTAATAAAACATAATCTTTAGGAAAGTATTACACTATTTCTAAATGTGGGTATAATAATAAAACATAATAAAACATAATCTTTAGGAAAGTATTACACTATTTCTAAACGTGGGTATAATAAATTAATAAAACATAATCTTTAGGGAAAGTATTGCACTATTTCTAAATGTGGGTATAATCAATTAGTAGAACATAATCTTTAAGGGAAAGTATTACACCATTTCTAAATGTGGGTATAATATATTAATAAAACATAATCTTTAGGGAAAGTATTACACTATTTCTAAACGTGGGTATAATAAATTAGTAAAACATAATCTTTAGGGAAAGTATTACACTATTTCTAAACGTGGCTATAATAAATTAATAAAACATAATCTTTAGGAAAGTATTGCACTATTTCTAAATGTGGGTATAATCAATTAGTAGAACATAATCTTTAGGGAAAGTATTACACTATTTCTAAATGTGGTAGTATAATAAATTAATAAAACATAATCTTTAGGGAAAGTATTACACTATTTCTAAATGTGGGTATAATCAATTAGTAGAACATAATCTTTAGGGAAAGTATTACACTATTTCTAAATGTGGGTATAATAAATTAATAAAACAAACATAATCTTTAGGAAAGTATTACACTATTTCTAAATGTGGGTATAATCAATTAGTAGAACATAATCTTTAGGGAATGTATTACACCATTTCTAAATGTGGGTATAATAAATTATTATAACATAATCTTTAGTGAAAGTATTACACCATTTCTAAATGTGGGTATAATAAATTAATAAAACATAATCTTTAGGGAAAGTATTACACTATTTCTAAACGTGGGTATAATAAATTAGTAGAACATAATCTTTAAGGAAAGTATAACACTATTTCTAAACGTGGGTATAATAAATTATCAAAACATAATCTTTAGGGAAAGTATTGCACTATTTCTAAATGTGGGTATAATAAATTACACTATTTCTAAATGTGGGTATAATAAATTTAGGAAACATTAAAGAAAGTATTGCAATATTTCTAAATGTGGGTATAATAGAACAAATTAGTAGAACATAATCTTTAGGAAAGTATTACACTATTTCTAAATGTGCGTATAATAAATTAATATAACATAATCTTTAGGGAAAGTATTACACTATTTCTAAATGTGGGTATAATAAATTAATAAAACATAATCTTTAGGGAAAGTATTGCACTATTTCTAAATGTGGGTATAATCAATTAGTAGAACATAATCTTTAGGGAATGTATTACACCATTTCTAAATGTGGGTATAATAAATTAATAAAACATAATCTTTAGGGAAAGTATTACACTATTTCTAAATGTGGGTATAATATATTAATAAAACATAATCTTTAGCGAAAGTATTACACTATTTCTAAACGTGGGTGTAATAAATTAATAAAACATAATCTTTACGGAAAGTATTGCACTATTTCTAAATGTGAGTATAATCAATTAGTGGAACATAATCTTTAGGGAATGTATTACACCATTTCTAAATGTGGGTATAATAAATTAATATAACATAATCTTTCGGGAAAGTATTACACTATTTCTAAACGTGGGAATAATAAATTAGTAGAACATAATATTTAGGGAAAGTATTACACTATTTCTAAATGTGGGTATAATAAATTAGCAAAACATAATCTTTAGGGAAAGTATTGCACTATTTCTAAATGTGGGTATAATAAATTAATAAAACATAATATTTAGGGAAAGTATTACACTATTTCTAAATGTGGGTATAATCAATTAGTAGAACATAATCTTTAGGGAATGTATTACACCATTTCTAAATGTGGGTATAATAAATTAAATAACATAATCTTTAGCAAAAGTATTACACCATTTCTAAATGTGGGTATAATAAATTAATAAAACATAATCTATATGGAAAGTATAACACAATTTCTAAACGTGGGTATAATAATTTAGCATAACATAATTTTTAGGGAAAGTATTGCACTATTTCTAAATGTGGGTAAAATGAATTAATAAAACATAATATTTAGGGAAAGTATTACACTATTTCTAAATGTGGGTATAATCAATTAGTAGAACATAATCTTTAGGGAATGTATTGCACCATTTCTAAATGGGGGTATAATCAATTAGTAGAACATAATGCTTAAAGAAAGTATTACACCATTTCTAAATGTAAGTATAATAAATTAATAAAACGTAATCTTTCGGGAAAGTATTACACTATTTCTAAACGTGAGTATAATCGATTAGTAGAACATAATCTTTAGAAAAGTATTACACTATTTCTAAACGTGAGTATAATAAATTAATAAAACATAATCTTTAGGGAAAGTATTGCACTATTTCTAAATGTGGGTATAATCAATTAGTAGAACATAATCTTTAGGGAATGTATTACACCATTTCTAAATGTGGGTATAATAAATTAATATAACATAATCTTTAGGAAAAGTATTACACATTTCTAAATGTGGGTATAATAAATTAATAAAACATAATCTATTGGGAAAGTATTGCACTATTTCTAAATCTGGGTATAATCAATTAGTAGAACATAATCTTTGGGGAATATATTACACATTTCTAAATGTGGGTATAATAAATTATTAAAACATAATCTTTAGTGAAAGTATTACACCATTTCTAAATGTGCGTATAATATATTAATAAAACATAATCTTTAGCGAAAGTATTACACTATTTCTAAACGTGGGTGTAATAAATTAATAAAACATAATCTTTAGGGAAAGTATTGCACTATTTCTAAATGTGAGTATAATCAATTAGTGGAACATAATCTTTAGGGAATGTATTACACCATTTCTAAATGTGGGTATAATAAATTAAAAAACATAATCTTTCGGGAAAGTATTACACTATTTCTAAACGTGGGTATAATAAATTAGTAGAACATAATCTTTAGGGAAAGTATTACACTATTTCTAAACGTGGGTATAATAAATTAGCAAAACATAATCTTTAGGGAAAGTATTGCACTATTTCTAAATGTGGGTATAATAAATTAGTAAAACATAATCTTTAGGGAAAGTATTACACTATTTCTAAATGTGGGTATAATAAATTAATGAAACATGAACTTTAGGAAAAGTACCACTCTATTTCTATATGTGGGTAATATAAATTATTAAAATATAATCTTTATAGAAAGTATTACTCTATTTCTAAACGTTGCTATAATAAATTAATAAAACATAATATCTAGGGAAAGTATTACACTATTTCTAAATGTGGGTATAATCAATTAGTAGAACATAATCTTCAGGGAAAGTATTGCACTATTTCTAAATGTGGGTATAATCAATTAGTAGAACATAATCTTTAGGGAAAGTATTACACTATTTCTAAATGTGGGTATAATAAATTAGTAGAACATAATCTTTAGGAAAGTATTACACTATTTCTAAACGTGGTTATAATAAATTAATAAAACATAATTTTTAGGGAAAGTATTACACCATTTCTAAATGTGGGTATAATAAATTAATAAAACATAATCTTTAGCGAAAGTATTACACTATTTCTAAACGTGGGTATTATAAATTAGTAGAACATAATCTTTAGGAAAGTATTACACTATTTCTAAACGTAGGTATAATAAATTAGTAAAACATAATCTTTAGGGAAAGTATTACACTATTTCTAAACGTGGGTATAATAAATTAATAAAACATAATCTTTAGGGAAAGTATTACACTATTTCTAAATGTGGGTATAATAAATTAATAAAACATAATATTTAGGGAAAGTATTACACTATTTCTAAACGTGGGTATAATAAATTAGTAAAACATAATCTTTAGGAAAGTATTGCACTATTTTTAAATGTGGGTATAATCAATTAGTAGAACATAATGTTTAAAGAAAGTATTACACCATTTCTAAATGTAAGTATAATAAATTAATAAAACATAATCTTTAGGGAAAGTATTACACTATTTCTAAACGTGGGTATAATCAATTAGTAGAACATAATCTTTAGGGAAAGTATTACACTATTTTTAAACGTGAGTATAATAAATTAATAAAACATAATCTTTAGGGAAAGTATTGCACTATTTCTAAATGTGGGTATAATAAATTAATAGAACATAATCTTTAGGGAATGTATTACACCATTTCTAAATGTGGGTATAATAAATTAATATAACATAATCTTTAGGAAAAGTATTACACCATTTCTAAATGTGGGTATAATAAATTAATAAAACATAATCTTTAGGGAAAGTATTACACTATTTCTAAACGTGGGTATAATAAATTAGTAAAACATAATCTTTAGGGAAAGTATTACACTATTTCTAAATGTGGGTATAATGAATTAATAAAACATAATCTTTAGGAAAAGTATTACACTATTTTTAAATGTGGGTATAATCAATTAGTAGAACATAATCTTTTAGGAAAGTATTACACTATTTCTAAATGTGGGTATAAACAATTAGTAGAACATAATCTTTAGGGAAATTATTACACTATTTCTAAATGTGGTTATAATAAATTAGCAAAACATAATCTTCAGGGAAAGTATTGAACTATTCTTAAATGTGGGTATAATCAATTAGTATAACATACTCTTTAGGGAAAGTATTACACTATTTGTAAATGTGGGTATAATCAATTAGTAGAACATAATCTTTAGGGAAAGTATTACACCATTTCTAAATGTGGGTATAATAAATTAATAAAACATAATCTTTCGGGAAAGTATTACACTATTTCTAAACGTGGGAATCATAAATTAGTAGAACATAATACTTTGGAAAAGTATTACTTTTTTCTAAACGTGGGTATATATATAATTAATAAAACATAATCTTTGGGGAAAGTATTGCACTATTTTTAAATGTGGGTATAATCAATTGATAGAACAAAATGTTTAAAGAAAGTTTTACACCATTTCTAAATTTGGGTATAAACAATTAGTAGAACATAATCTTTAGGGAAAGTATTACACTATTTCTAAACGTGGGTTTAATAAATTAATAAATCATAATATTCAGTGAAAGTATTACACTATTTCTAAAGTTGGGTATAATCAATTAGTAGAACATAAGCTTTAGGGAAAGTATTACACCATTTCTAAATGTGGGTATAATACATTAATAAATCATAATCTTTAGGGACAGTATTGCACTATTTTAAAATGTGGGTATAATCAATTGATAGAACAAAATGTTTAAAGAAAGTTTTACACCATTTCTAAATGTGGGTATAAACAATTAGTAGAACATAATCTTTAGGGAAAGTATTACACTATTTCTAAATGTGGTTATAATCAATTAGTAAAACATAATCTTTAGGAAAATTATTATACTATTTCTTAATGTGGGTATAATAAATTAGTAGAACATAATCATTAGAGAACGTATTGCACTATTTTCAAATGTGGATATAATCAATTAGTAGAACAAAATGTTTAAGGAAAGTATTACACCATTTCTAAATATGGGTATAATGAATTAGTAGAACATAATCTTCAGGGAAAGTATTGCGCTATTCTTAAATTTGGGTGTAATCAATTTGTAGAACATAATCTTTAGGGAAAGTATTACACTATTTCTAAACGTGGGTTAAATAAATTAGTAGACCATAATCTTTAGTGAAAATATACCTTATTTCTAAACGTGGTTATAATAAATTAGTAGAATATAATCTTTAGGGAAAGTAGTACACTATTTCTAAATGTGGTTATAATAAATTAATAAAACATAATCTTTCGGGAAAGTATTACAGTTTTTCTAAACGTTGCTATAATAAATTATAAAACATAATCTTTAGGAAATGTTTTGCAGTATTTTTTAATGAGGGTATAATCAATTAGTAGAACATAATGTTTAAAGAAAGTATTACACCATTTCTAAATGTAAGTATAATAAATTAATAAAACATAATCTTTAGGAAAAGTATTACACCATTTCTAAATGTGGGTATAATAAATTAATAAAACATAATCTTTCGGGAAAGTATTACACTATTTCTAAACGTGGGTATAATAAATTAGTAGAACATAATCTTTCGGGAAAGTATTACACTATTTCTAAATGTTGTTATAATCAATTAATAAATCATAATCTTTAGGGAAAGTATTGCACTATTTTAAAATGTGGGTATAATCAATTGGTAGAACAAAATGTTTAAGGAAAGTATTACAACATTTCTAAATTTGGTTATAAACAATTAGTAGAACATAATCTTTAGGGAAATTATTACACTATTTCTAAATGTGGTTATAATCAATTAGTAAAACATAATCTTTAGGAAAATTATTACACTATTTCTAAATGTGGGTATAATAAATGAGTATAAAATCTTTATGGAAAGTATTACACTATTTCTTAACGTGGGTATAATAAATTAGCAAAACATACTCTTTAGGGAAAGTATTACACTTTTTGTAAATGTGGGTATAATCAATTAGTAGAACATAATCTTTAGAGAAAGTATTACACTATTTCTAAACGTGGGTATAATAAATTAATAAAACATAATCTTTCGGGGAAGTATTACACTATTTCTAAACGTGGGTATAATCAATTAGTAGAACATAATCTTTAGGGAAAGTATTACACTATTTCTAAATGTGGGTATAATAAATTAGTAGAACATAATCTTTAGGGAAAGTATTACACTATTTCTAAATGTGGGTATAATAAATTAGTAGAACATAATCTTCAACGAAAGTATTACACTATTTCTAAACGTGGTTATAATAAATTAATAAAACATAATTTTTCGGGAAAGTATTACACTATTTCTAAACGTGGGTATAATAAATTAGCAAAACATAATCTTTAGGGAAAGTATTGCACTATTTCTAAATGTTGGTACAATGAATTAATAAATCTTAATATTTAGGGAAAGTATTACACTATTTTTAAATATGGGTATAATCAATAAGTAGAATATAATCTTTAGGGAAGGTATTACACTATTTCTAAACGTGGGTATAAAAATAAATAAAACATAATATTTAGGAAAAGTATTGCAATATTTCTAAACGTTGCTATAATAAATTAATAAAACATAATATTTAGGGAATATATTGCACTATTTTTAAATGTGGGTATAATCAATTAGTAGAACATAATCTTTAAAGAAAGTATTACACCATTTCTAAATGTGGGTATAATAAATTAATAAAACATAATCTTTCGGGAAAGTATTACACTATTTCTAAACGTGGGTATAATAAATTAGTAGAACATAATCTTTAGGGAAAGTATTACACTATTTCTAAACGTGGGTATAATAAATTAGCAAAACATAATCTTTAGGGAAAGTATTGCAATATTTCTAAATGTGGGTACAATGAATTAGTAAAACATAATCTTTAGGGAAAGTATTACACTATTTCTAAAGATTTGTATAATCAATTAGTAGAACATAATCTTTAGGGAAATTATTACACTATTTCTAAAGGTGGGTATAATCAATTAGTAGGACATAATCTTTAGGAAAGTATTACACTATTTCTAAATGTGGGTATCATAAATTAATAAAACATAATCTTTGGCGTAAGTATTACACTATTTCTAATCGTGGGTATAATAAATTAATAAAACATAATCTTTAGGGAAGGTTTTACACCCTTTCAAAATGTGGGTATAATAAATTAATAAAACATAATCTTTAGGGAAAGTATTACATTATTTTTAAATGTGGGTATAATAAATTAGCAAAACATAATCTTTACGGAAAGTATTACACTATTTCTAAACGTGGGTATAATCAATTAGTAGAACATAATCTTTAGGGAAAGTATTGCACTATTTCTAAATGTGGGTATAATGAATTAATAAACATAATATCTAGGGATAGTATTGCACTATTTTTAACTGTGGATATAATAAATTAGTAGAACATAATCTTTAGGAAAAGTATTACACTATTTCTAAATGTGGGTATAATCAATTAGTAGAACATAACCTTTAGGACAAGTATTACACTATTTCTAAACGTGGGTATAATAAATAAATAAAACATAATCTTTAGGGAAAGTATTGCATTATTTCTAAATTGGGTATAATAAATTAATAAAACATAAACTTTAGGAAAAGTATTACACTATTTCTAAACGTGGCTATAATAAATTAATAAAACATAATCTATAGGAAATGTATTGCACTATTTTTAAATGTGGGTATAATCAAATAGTAGAACGTAATGTTTAAAGAAAGTATTACACCATTTCTAAATGTAAGTATAATAAATTAATAAAACATAATCTTTCGGGAAAGTATTACACTATTTCTAAACGTAGTTATTAAAAATTAGTAGAACATAATCCTTAGGGAAAGTAGTACACTATTTCTAAACGTGGCTATAATAAATTAATAAAACATAATCTTTAGAGAAAGTATTGCACTATTTCTAAATGTGAGTATAATCAATTAGTAGAATATAATCTTTAGGGAAAGTATTACACTATTTCTAAACGTGAGTATAATAAATTAATAAAACATAATCTTTAAGGAAAGTATTACACTATTTCTAAATGTGGGTATAATAAATTATAAAACATAATCTTTAGGAAATGTATTACACTATTTTTAATGTGGGTATAATCAATTAGTAGAACATAATCTTTAGGGAAAGTATTACACTATTTCTAAATGTGGGTATAATAAATTAATATAACATAATCTTTAGGAAAGTATTACACCATTTCTAAATGTGGGTATAATAAATTAATAAAACATAATCTTTAGGCAAAGTATTACACTATTTCTAAATGTGGGTATAATAAATTAGTAGAACATAATCTTTAGGGAAAGTATTACACTATTTCTAAACGTGGGTATAATAAATTAATAAAACATAATCTTTAAGGAAAGTATTGCACTATTTCTAAATGTGGGTATAATCAATTAGTAGAACATAATCTTTAGGGAAAGTATTACACTATTTCTAAATGTGGGTATAATAAATTAGTAAAACATAATCTTGGGGAAAGTATTACACTATTTCTAAAGTGGGTATAATCAATTAGTAGAACATAATCTTTAGGAAAGTATTACACTATTTCTAAATGTGGGTATAATAAATTAATAAAACATAATCTTTAGGGAAAGTATTACACTATTTCTAAATGTGGGTATAATCAATTAATAGAACATAATCTTTAAAGAAAGTTTTACACTATTTCTAAATGTGGGTATAAACAATTAGTAGAACATAATCTTTAGGGAAAGTATTACACTATTTCTAAATGTGGTTATAATCAATTAGTAAAACATAATCTTTAGGAAAAGTATTACACTATTTCTAAATGTGGGTATAATAAATTAGTAGAACATAATCTTTAGAGAAAGTATTACACTATTTCTAAATGTGGGTATAATCAATTAGTAAAACATAATCTTTAGGGAAAGTATTACACTATTTCTAAATGTGGGTATAATAAATTAGTAGAACATAATCTTTAGGGAAAGTATTACACTATTTCTAAATGTGGGTATAATAAATTAGTAGAACATAATCTTTAGGGAAAGTATTACACTATTTCTAAATGTGGGTATAATAAATTAATAAAACATAATCTTTAGGGAAAGTATTACACTATTTCTAAACGTTGCTATAATAAATTATAAAACATAATCTTTAGGAAATGTTTTGCACTATTTTTTAATGTGGGTATAATCAATTAGTAGAACATAATCTTTAGGAAAAGTATTACACCATTTCTAAATGTGGGTATAATAAATTAATAAAACATAATCTTTAGGGAAAGTATTACACTATTTCTAAACGTGGGTATAATAAATTAGTAGAACATAATCTTTAGGGAAAGTATTACACTATTTCTAAATGTTGCTATAATAAATTAATAAAACATAATCTTTAGGGAAAGTATTGCACTATTTTAAAATGTGGGTATAATCAATTAGTAGAACAAAATGTTTAAGGAAAGTATTACAACATTTCTAAATGTGGGTATAAACAATTAGTAGAACATAATCTTTAGGGAAAGTATTACACTATTTCTAAATGTGGGTATAATCAATTAGTAAAACATAATCTTTAGGAAAATTATTACACTATTTCTAAATGTGGGTATAATAAATTAGTATAAAATCTTTAGGAAAGTATTACACTATTTCTAAACGTGGGTATAATAAATTAGTAAAACATACTCTTTAGGGAAAGTATTACACTATTTCTAAATGTGGGTATAATCAATTAGTAGAACATAATCTTTAGGGAAAGTATTACACTATTTCTAAAGGTGGGTATAATCAATTAGTAGGACATAATCTTTAGGGAATGTATCACACTATTTCTAAATGTGGGTATCATAAATTAATAAAACATAATCTTTGGCGTAAGTATTACACTATTTCTAATCGTGGGTATAATAAATTAATAAAACATAATCTTTAGGGAAAGTATTACACTATTTCTAAATGTGGGTATAATAAATTAGTAAAACATAATCTTTCGGGAAAGTATTACATTATTTTTAAACGTGGGTATAATAAATTAGCAAAACATAATCTTCACGGAAAGTATTACACTATTTCTTAA
Source organism: Tachypleus tridentatus (assembly GCF_004210375.1). Taxonomy (NCBI): domain Eukaryota; kingdom Metazoa; phylum Arthropoda; class Merostomata; order Xiphosura; family Limulidae; genus Tachypleus; species Tachypleus tridentatus. The sequence goes on from NC_134831.1 coordinate 170,621,566, forward strand.
CGTGGGTATAATCAATTAGTAGAACATAATCTTTAGGGAAAGTATTGCACTATTTCTAAATGTGGGTATAATGAATTAATAAACATAATATCTAGGGATAGTATTGCACTATTTTTCACTGTGGATATAATAAATTAGTAGAACATAATCTTTAGGGAAAGTATTACACTATTTCTAAATGTGGGTATAATCAATTAGTAGAACATAATCTTTAGGACAAGTATTACACTATTTCTAAACGTGGGTATAATAAATAAATAAAACATAATCTTTAGGGAAAGTATTGCATTATTTCTAAATTGGGTATAATAAATTAATAAAACATAAACTTTAGGAAAAGTATTACACTATTTCTAAACGTGGCTATAATAAATTAATAAAACATAATCTATAGGAAATGTATTGCACTATTTTTAAATGTGGGTATAATCAAATAGTAGAACGTAATGTTTAAAGAAAGTATTACACCATTTCTAAATGTAAGTATAATAAATTAATAAAACATAATCTTTCGGGAAAGTATTACACTATTTCTAAACGTAGTTATTAAAAATTAGTAGAACATAATCCTTAGGGAAAGTAGTACACTATTTCTAAACGTGGCTATAATAAATTAATAAAACATAATCTTTAGAGAAAGTATTGCACTATTTCTAAATGTGGGTATAATCAATTAGTAGAACATAATCTTTAGGGAAAGTATTACACTATTTCTAAATGTGAGTATAATAAATTAATAAAACATAATCTTTAAGGAAAGTATTACACCATTTCTAAATGTGGGTATAATAAATTATAAAACATAATCTTTAGGAAATGTTTTGCAGTATTTTTTAATGAGGGTATAATCAATTAGTAGAATATAATGTTTAAAGAAAGTATTACACCATTTCTAAATGTGGGTATAATAAATTAATAAAACATAATCTTTAGGGAAAGTATTACACTATTTCTAAATGTGGGTATAATAAATTAATAAAACATAATCTTTAGGGAAAGTATTACACTATTTCTAAACGTGGGAATCATAAATTAGTAGAACATAATATTTAGGAAAAGTATTACTTTTGTCTAAACGTGGGTATATTAAATTAATAAAACATAATCTTTGTGGAAAGTATTGCACTATTTTTAAATGTAGGTATAATCAATTTGTAGAACATAATCTCTAGGGAAAGTATCACACTATTTCTAAATTTGAGTATAATAAATTAGTAAAACATAATATTCAGTGAAAGTATTACACTATTTCTAAAGTTGGGTATAATCAATTAGTAGAACATAATCTTTAGGGAAAGTATTACACCATTTCTAAATGTGGGTATAATAAATTAATAAAACATAATCTTTAGGGAAAGTATTGCACTATTTTTAAATGTGGGTATAATCAATTGATAGAACAAAATGTTTAAAGAAAGTTTTACACCATTTCTAAATGTGGGTATAAACAATTAGTAGAACATAATCTTTAGGGAAAGTATTACACTATTTCTAAATGTGGGTATAATCAATTAGTAAAACATAATCTTTAGGAAAAGTATTACACTATTTCTAAATGTGGGTATAATAAATTAGTAGAACATAATCTTAAGGGAAAGTATTACACTATTTCTAAAATGGGTATAATCAATTAGTAAAACATAATCTTTAGGGAAAGTATTACACTATTTCTAAATGTGGGTATAATAAATTAGTAGAACATAATCTTTAGGGAAAGTATTACACTATTTCTAAACGTGGGTATAATAAATTAGTAGAACATAATCTTTAGGAAAGTATTACACTATTTCTAAATGTGGTTATAATAAATTAATAAAACATAATCTTTAGGGAAAGTATTACACTATTTCTAAACGTGGGTATAATAAATTATAAAACATAATCTTTAGGAAATGTATTGCACTATTTTTAAATGTGGGTATAATCAATTAGTAGAACATAATCTTTAGGGAAAGTATTACACTATTTCTAAATGTGGGTATAATAAATTAATAAAACATAATCTTTAGGGAAAGTATTACACTATTTCTAAACGTGGGTATAATAAATTAGTAGAACATAATCTTTAGGGAAAGTATTACACTATTTCTAAATGTGGTTATAATCAATTAATAAATCATAATCTTTAGGGAAAGTATTGCACTATTTTAAAATGTGGGTATAATCAATTAGTAGAACAAAATGTTTAAGGAAAGTATTACAACATTTCTAAATTTGGGTATAAACAATTAGTAGAACATAATCTTTAGGGAAATTATTACACTATTTCTAAATGTGGTTATAATCAATTAGTAAAACATAATCTTTAGGAAAATTATTACACTATTTCTAAATGTGGGTATAATAAATGAGTATAAAATCTTTATGGAAAGTATTACACTATTTCTAAACGTGGGTATAATAAATTAGTAAAACATAATCTTTAGGGAAAGTATTACACTATTTCTAAATGTGGGTATAATCAATTAGTAGAACATAATCTTTAGGGAAAGTATTACACTATTTCTAAACGTGGGTATAAAAATTAATAAAACATAATCTTTAGGAAAAGTATTACACTATTTCTAAACGTGGGTATAATAAATTAATAAAACATAATCTTTAGGAAATGTATTGCACTATTTTTAAATGTGGGTATAATCAATTAGTAGAACATAATCTTTAAAGAAAGTATTACACCATTTCTAAATGTGGGTATAATAAATTAATAAAACATAATCTTTAGGGAAAGTATTACACTATTTCTAAACGTGGGTATAATAAATTAGTAGAACATAATCTTTAGGGAAAGTATTACACTATTTCTAAACGTGGGTATAATAAATTAGTAAAACATAATCTTTAGGGAAAGTATTGCACTATTTCTAAATGTGGGTATAATGAATTAGTAAAACATAATCTTTAGGGAAAGTATTACACTATTTCTAAAGATGGGTATAATCAATTAGTAGAACATAATCTTTAGGGAAAGTATTACACTATTTCTAAATGTGGGTATAATCAATTAGTAGAACATAATCTTTAGGGAATGTATTACACTATTTCTAAATGTGGGTATCATAAATTAATAAAACATAATCTTTGGCGTAAGTATTACACTATTTCTAATCGTGGGTATAATAAATTAATAAAACATAATCTTTAGGGAAAGTATTACATTATTTTTAAACGTTGATATAATAAATTAGCAAAACATAATCTTCACGGAAAGTATTACACTATTTCTTAACGTGGGTATAATCAATTAGAAGAACATAATCTTTAGGGAAAGTATTGCACTATTTCTAAATGTGGGTATAATGAATTAATAAAGCATAATATTTAGGGAAGGTATTACACTATTTCTAAATGTGGGTATAATGAATTAGTAGAACATAATCTTTAGGGAAAGTATTACACTATTTCTAAATGTGGGTATAATAAATTAATAAAACATAATCTTTAGGGAAAGTATTACACCATTTCTAAATGTGGGTATAATAAATTAATAAAACATAATCTTTAGCGAAAGTATTACACTATTTCTAAATGTGGGTATAATAAATTAATAAAACATAATCTTTAGGGAAAGTATTACACTATTTCTAAATGTGGTTATAATCAATTAATAAATCATAATCTTTAGGGAAAGTATTGCACTATTTTAAAATGTGGGTATAATCAATTGTAAGAACAAAATGTTTAAGGAAAGTATTACAACATTTCTAAATTTGGGTATAAACAATTAGTAGAACATAATCTTTAGGGAAATTATTACACTATTTCTAAATGTGGTTATAATCAATTAGTAAAACATAATCTTTAGGAAAATTATTACACTATTTCTAAATGTGGGTATAATAAATGAGTATAAAATCTTCATGGAAAGTATTACACTATTTCTAAACGTGGGTATAATAAATTAGTAAAACATAATCTTTAGGAAAGTATTGAACTATTCTTAAATGTGGGTATAATCAATTAGTAGAACATACTCTTTAGGAAAGTATTACACTATTTGTAAATGTGGGTATAATCAATTAGTAGAACATAATCTTTAGGGAAAGTATTACACTATTTCTAAATGTGGGTATAATAAATTAATAAAACATAATCTTTAGGAAAGTATTACACTATTTCTAAATGTGGGTATAATAAATTAATAAAACATAATCTTTAGGGAAAGTATTACACTATTTCTAAATGTTGGTATAATAAATTAGTAGAACATAATCTTTAGGAAAGTATTACACTATTTCTAAACGTGGGTATAATAAATTAGGCAAACATAATTTTCAAGGAAAGTATTGCACTATTTCTAAATGTGGGTATAATTAATTAATAAAACATAATCTTTAGGGAAAGTATTGCACTATTTCTAAACGTGGGTATAATCAATTAGTAGAACATAATCTTTAGGGAAAGTATTACACTATTTCTAAATGTGGGTATAATAAATTAATAAAACATAATCTTTAGGGAAAGTATTACACTATTTCTAAATGTGGGTATAATAAATTAATAAAACATAATCTTTAGGGAAAGTATTACACTATTTCTAAATGTGGGTATAATAAATTAGTAGAACATAATCTTCAAGGAAAGTATTACACTATTTCTAAACGTGGTTATAATAAATTAATAAAACATAATCTTTAGGGAAAGTATTACACTATTTCTAAATGTAGGTATAATAAATTAGTAAAACATAATCTTTAGGGAAAGTATTACACTATTTCTAAATGTGGGTATAATAAATTAGTAAAACATAATCTTTAGGAAAGTATTACACTATTTCTAAATGTGGGTATAATAAATTAATAAAACATAATCTTTAGGAAAGTATTACACTATTTATAAATGTGGGTATAATAAATTAGTAAAACATAATCTTTAGGGAAAGTATTACACTATTTCTAAACGTGGGTATAATAAATTAATAAAACATAATCTTTAGGAAAGTATTACACTATTTCTAAATGTGGGTATAATAAATTAATTAAACATAATCTTTAGGAAAGTATTACACTATTTCTAAACGTGGGTATAATCAAATAGTAGAACATAATCTTTAGGGAAAGTATTGCACTATTTCTAAATGTGGGTATAATAAATTAATAAAACATAATCTTTAGGAAAGTATTACACTATTTCTAAATGTGGGTATAATAAATTAATAAAACATAATCTTTAGGGAAAGTATTACACTATTTCTAAACGTGGGTATAATAAATTAATAAAACATAATCTTTAGGAAAGTATTACACTATTTCTAAATGTGGGTATAATCAATTAGTAGAACATAATCTTTAGGGAAAGTATTACACTATTTCTAAACGTGGGTATAATAAATAATAAAACATAATCTTTAGGAAAGTATTACACTATTTCTAAATGTGGGTATAATAAATTAATAAAACATAATCTTTAGGGAAAGTATTACACTATTTCTAAACGTGGGTATAATAAATTAATAAAACATAATCTTTAGGGAAAGTATTGCACTATTTCTAAATGTGGGTATAATCAATTAGTAGAACATAATCTTTAGGGAAAGTATTACACTATTTCTAAATGTGGGTATAATAAATTAGTAAAACATAATATTCAGTGAAAGTATTACACTATTTCTAAACTTGGGTATAATCAATTAGTAGAACATAATCTTTAGAGAAAGTATTACACCATTTCTAAATGTGGGTATAATAAATTATTAAAACATAATCTTTAGGGAAAGTATTACACTATTTCTAAATGTGGGTATAATAAATTAGTAAAACATAATCTTTAGGGAAAGTATTGCACTATTTCTAAACGTGGGTATAATCAATTAGTAGAACATAATCTTTAGGAAAGTATTACACTATTTCTAAATGTGGGTATAATAAATTAATAAAACATAATCTTTAGGAAAAGTATTACACTATTTCTAAACGTGGGTATAATAAATTAATAAAACATAATCTTTAGGAAAGTATTGCACTATTTCTAAATGTGGGTATAATCAATTAGTAGAACATAATCTTTAGGAAATGTATTACACTATTTCTAAATGTGGGTATAATAAATTAGTAAAACATAATCTTTAGGAAAGTATTACACTATTTCTAAACGTGGGTATAATCAATTAGTAGAACATAATCTTTAGGGAAAGTATTACACTATTTCTAAACGTGGGTATAATAAATTAATAAAACATAATCTTTAGGGAAAGTATTACACTATTTCTAAATGTGGTTATAATCAATTAGTAAAACATAATCTTTAGGAAAAGTATTACACTATTTTTAAATGTGGGTATAATAAATTAGTAGAACATAATCTTTAGAGAAAGTATTACACTATTTCTAAACATGGGTATAATCAATTAGTAAAACATAATCTTTAGGGAAAGTATTACACTATTTCTAAACGTGGGTATAATAAATTAGTAGAACATAATCTTTAGTGAAAATATTCACTATTTCTAAACGTGGGTATAATAAATTAGTAAAACATAATCTTCAGGGAAAGTATTGCACTATTTCTAAATGTGGGTATAATCAATTAGTAGAACATAATCTTTAGGGAAAGTATTACACTATTTCTAAATGTGGGTATAATAAATTAGTAGAACATAATCTTTAAGGAAAGTATTACACTATTTCTAAACGTGGGTATAATAAATTAATAAAACATAATCTTTAGGAAAGTATTGCACTATTTCTAAATGTGGGTATAATCAATTAGTAGAACATAATCTTTAGGGAATGTATTACACCATTTCTAAATGTGGGTATAATAAATTAATATAACATAATCTTTAGGAAAAGTATTACACCATTTCTAAATGTTGGTATAATAAATTAATAAAACATAATCTTTAGGGAAAGTATTGCACTATTTTAAAATGTGGGTATAATCAATTAGTAGAACATAATGTTTAAGGAAAGTATTACAACGTTTCTAAATTTGGGTATAAACAATTAGTAAAACATAATCTTTAGGAAAATTATTACACTATTTCTAAATGTGGGTATAATAAATGAGTATAAAATCTTCATGGAAAGTATTACACTATTTCTAAACGTGGGTATAATAAATTAGTAAAACATAATCTTCAGGGAAAGTATTGAACTATTCTTAAATGTGGGTATAATCAATTAGTAGAACATAATCTTTAGGGAAAGTATTACACTATTTCTAAATGTGGGTATAATCAATTAGTAGAACATAATCTTTAGGGAATGTATTACACCTTTCTAAATGTGGGTATAATAAATTAATAAAACATAATCTTTAGCGAAAGTATTACACCATTTCTAAATGTGGGTATAATAAATTATTAAAACATAATCATTCGGGAAAGTATTACACTATTTCTAAATGTGGGTATAATAAATTAGTAGAACATAATTTTTAGTGAAAGTATTACAATCTTTCTAAACGTGGGTATAATAAATTAGCAAACATAATTTTCAAAGAAAGTATTGCACTATTTTTAAATGTGGATATAATGAATTAATAAAACATAATCTTCAGGGAAAGTATTACACTATTTCTAAACGTGGGTATAATCAATTAGTAGAACATAATCTTTAGGGAATGTATTACACCTTTCTAAAAGTGGGTATAATAAATTAATAAAACATAATCTTTAGGAAAGTATTACACCATTTCTAAATGTGGGTATAATAAATTAATAAAACATAATCATTCGGGAAAGTATTACACTATTTCTAAATGTGGGTATAATAAATTAGTAGAACATAATCTTTAGGGAAAGTATTACACTATTTCTAAACGTGGGTATAATAAATTAATAAAACATAATCTTTCGGGAAAGTATTACACTATTTCTAAACGTGGGTATAATCAATTAGTAGAACATAATCTTTAGGGAAAGTATTACACTATTTCTAAATGTGGGTATAATAAATTAGTAGAACATAATCTTCAACGAAAGTATTACACAATTTCTAAACGTGGTTATAATAAATTAATAAAACATAATCTTTCGGGAAAGTATTACACTATTTCTAAACGTGGGTATAATAAATTAGCAAAACATAATCTTTAGGGAAAGTATTGCACTATTTCTAAATGTTGGTACAATGAATTAATAAATCATAATATTTAGGGAAAGTATTACACTATTTTTAAATATGGGTATAATCAATTAGTAGAATATAATCTTTAGGGAAAGTATTACACTATTTCTAAACGTGGGTATAATAAATAAATAAAACATAATATTTAGGAAAAGTATTGCATTATTTCTAAACGTTGCTATAATAAATTAATAAAACATAATATTTAGGGAATGTATTGCACTATTTTTAAATGTGGGTATAATCAATTAGTAGAACATAATGTTTAAAGAAAGTATTACACCATTTCTAAATGTAAGTATAATAAATTAATAAAACATAATCTCTCGGGAAAGTATTACACTATTTCTAAACGTGGGTATAATCAATTAGTAGAACATAATCTTTAGGGAAAGTATTACACTATTTCTAAACGTGGGTATAATAAATTAGTAAAACATAATCTTTAGGGAAAGTATTACACCATTTCTAAATGTGGGTATAATCAATTAGTAGAACATAATTTTAGGGAATGTATTACACCATTTCTAAATGTTGGTATAATAAATTAGTAAAACATAATCTTTAGGAAAGTATTGCAATATTTCTAAATGTGGGTATAATGAATTAGTAAAACATAATATTTATGGAAAGTATTACAATATTTCTAAATGTGGGTATAATAAATTAATAAAACATAATCTTTAGTTAAAGTATTACACTATTTCTAAATGTGGGTATAATAAATTAGTAAAACATAATCTTCATAGAAAGTATTACTCTATTTCTAAACGTGGCTATAATAAATTAATAAAACATAATCTCTAGGGAAAGTATTACACCATTTCTAAATGTGGGTATAATAAATTAATTAAACATAATCTTTAGGAAAGTATTACCCTATTTTTAAACGAGGGTATAATCAAATAGTAGAACATAATCTTTAGGGAAAGTATTGCACTATTTCTAAACGTGGGTTTAATAAATTAATAAAACATAATCTTTAGGGAAATTATTACACTATTTCTAATTGTGGTTATAATCAATTAGTAAAACATAATCTTTAGGAAAATTATTACACTATTTTTTAATGTGGGTGTAATAAATTAGTAGAACATAATCATTAGAGAAAGTATTACACTATTTCTAACATGGGTATAATCAATTAGTAAAACATAATCTTTAGGGAAAGTATTACACTATTTCTAAACGTGGGTTATAATAAATTAGTAGAACATAATCTTTAGTGAAAATATTCCCTATTTCTAAACGTGGGTATAACAAATTAGTATATCATAATCTTCAGGGAAAGTATTGCACTATTTCTAAATGTGGGTATAATCAATTACTAGAACAAAATCTTTAGGGAAAGTATTACACTATTTCTAAATGTGGGTATAAAAAATTAGTAGAACATAATCTTCAAGGAAAGTATTAAACTATTTTTAAACGTGGTTATAATAAATTAATAAATCATAATCTTTAGGGAAAGTATTGCACTATTTCTAAATGTGGGTATAATCAATTAGTAGAACATAATCTTTAGGGAATGTATTACACCATTTCTAAATGTGGGTATAATAAATTAATATAACATAATCTTTAGGAAAAGTATTACACCATTTCTAAATGTGGGTATAATAAATTAATAAAACATAATCTTTCGGGAAAGTATTACACTATTTCTAAATGTGGTTATAATCAATTAATAAATCATAATCTTTAGGGAAAGTATTGCACTATTTTAAAATGTGGGTATAATCAATTGGTAGAACAAAATGTTTAAGGAAAGTATTACAACATTTCTAAATTTGGGTATAAACAATTAGTAGAACATAATCTTTAGGGAAATTATTACACTATTTCTAAATGTGGGTATAATAAATGAGTATAAAATCTTCATGGAAAGTATTACACTATTTCTAAACGTGGGTATAATAAATTAGTAAAACATAATCTTCAGGGAAAGTATTGAACTATTCTTAAATGTGGGTATAATCAATTAGTAGAACATACTCTTTAGGGAAAGTATTACACTATTTGTAAATGTGGGTATAATCAATTAGTAGAACATAATCTTTAGGGAATGTGTTACACCTTTCTAAATGTGGGTATAATAAATTAATAAAACATAATCTTTAGCGAAAGTATTACACCATTTCTAAATGTGTGTATAATAAATTAATAAAACATAATCATTCGGGAAAGTATTACACTATTTCTAAATGTTGGTATAATAAATTAGTAGAACATAATCTTTAGTGAAAGTATTACAATCTTTCTAAACGTGGGTATAATAAATTAGCAAACATAATTTTCAAAGAAAGTATTGCACTATTTTTAAATGTGGATATAATGATTTAATAAAACATAATCTTCCGGGAAAGTATTTCACTATTTCTAAACGTGGGTATAATCAATTAGTAGAACATAATCTTTAGGGAATGTATTACACCTTTCTAAATGTGGGTATAATAAATTAATAAAACATAATCTTTAGGAAAGTATTGCACCATTTCTAAATGTGGGTATAATAAATTAATAAAACATAATCATTCGGGAAAGTATTACACTATTTCTAAATGTGGGTATAATAAATTAGTAGAACATAATATTTAGGGAAAGTATTACACTATTTCTAAACGTGGGTATAATAAATTAATAAAACATAATCTTTCGGGGAAGTATTACACTATTTCTAAACGTGGGTATAATGAATTAGTAGAACATAATCTTTAGGGAAAGTATTACACTATTTCTAAATGTGGGTATAATAAATTAGTAGAACATAATCTTCAACGAAAGTATTACACAATTTCTAAACGTGGTTATAATAAATTAATAAAACATAATTTTTCGGGAAAGTATTACACTATTTCTAAACGTGGGTATAATAAATTAGCAAAACATAATCTTTAGGAAAGTATTGCACTATTTCTAAATGTTGGTACAATGAATTAATAAATCATAATATTTAGGAAAGTATTACACTATTTTTAAATATGGGTATAATCAATTAGTAGAACATAATCTTTAAAGAAGGTATTACACTATTTCTAAACGTGGGTATAATAAATAAATAAAACATAATATTTAGGGAAAGTATTGCATTATTTCTAAACGTTGCTATAATAAATTAATAAAACATAATATTTAGGGAATGTATTGCACTATTTTTAAATGTGGGTATAATGAATTAGTAGAACATAATGTTTAAAGAAAGTATTACACCATTTCTAAATGTAAGTATAATAAATTAATAAAACATAATCTCTCGGGAAAGTATTACACTATTTCTAAACGTGGGTATAATCAATTAGTAGAACATAATCTTGAGGGAAAGTATTACACTATTTCTAAACGTGGGTATAATCAATTAGTAAAACATAATCTTTAGGAAAAGTATTACACCATTTCTAAATGTGGGTATAATCAATTAGTAGAACATAATTTTTAGGGAATGTATTACACCATTTCTAAATGTTGGTATAATAAATTAGCAAAACATAATCTTTAGGGAAAGTATTGCAATATTTCTAAATGTGGGTATAATGAATTAGTAAAACATAATATTTATGGAAAGTATTACAATATTTCTAAATGTGGGTATAATAAATTAATAAAACATAAACTTTAGTTAAAGTATCACACTATTTCTAAATGTGGGTATAATAAATTAGTAAAACATAATCTTCAAAGAAAGTATTATTCTATTTCTAAACGTGGTTATAATAAATAATAAAACATAATCTTTAGGGAAAGTATTACACCATTTCTAATTGTGGGTATAATAAATTAATTAAACATAATCTTCAGCGAAAGTATTACCCTATTTTTAAACGAGGGTATAATCAAATAGTAGAACATAATCTTTAGGGAAAGTATTGCACTATTTCTAAACGTGGGTTTAATAAATTAATAAAACATAATCTTTAGGGAAATTATTACACTATTTCTAATTGTGGTTATAATCAATTAGTAAAACATAATCTTTAGGAAAATTATTACACTATTTTTTAATGTGGGTGTAATAAATTAGTAGAACATAATCATTAGAGAAAGTATTACACTATTTCCACACCTGGGTGTAATCAATTAGTAAAACATAATCTTTAGGGAAAGTATTAGACTATTTCTAAACGTGGGTTAAATAAATTAGTAGACCATAATCTTTAGTGAAAATATTCCCTATTTCTAAACGTGGGTATAATAAATTAGTATATCATAATCTTCAGGGAAAGTATTGCACTATTTCTAAATGTGGGTATAATCAATTACTAGAACAAAATCTTTAGGGAAAGTATTACACTATTTCTAAATGTGGGTATAAAAAATTAGTAGAACATAATCTTCAAGGAAAGTATTAAACTATTTTTAAACGTGGTTATAATAAATTAATAAATCTTAATCTTTAGGGAAAGTATTGCACTATTTCTAAATGTGGGTATAATCAATTAGTAGAACATAATCGTTAGGGAATGTATTACACCATTTCTAAATGTGGGTATAATAAATTAATATAACATAATCTTTAGGAAAAGTTTTATACCATTTCTAAATGTTGGTATAATAAATTAATAAAACATAATCTTTCGGGAAAGTATTACACTATTTCTAAATGTGGTTATAATCAATTAATAAATCATAATCTTTAGAGAAAGTATTGCACTATTTTAAAATGTGGGTATAATCAATTGGTAGAACAAAATGTTTAAGGAAAGTATTACAACGTTTCTAAATTTGGGTATAAACAATTAGTAAAACATAATCTTTAGGAAAATTATTACACTATTTCTAAATGTGGGTATAATAAATGAGTATAAAATCTTCATGGAAAGTATTACTCTATTTCTAAACGTGGGTATAATAAATTAGCAAAACATAATCTTCAGGGAAAGTATTGAACTATTCTTAAATGTGGGTATAATCAATTAGTAGAACATACTCTTTAGGGAAAGTATTACACTATTTGTAAATGTGGGTATAACCAATTAATAGAACATAATCTTTAGGGAATGTGTTACACCTTTCTAAATGTGGGTATAATAAATTAATAAAACATAATCTTTAGCGAAAGTATTACACCATTTCTAAATGTGTGTATAATAAATTAATAAAACATAATCATTCGGGAAAGTATTACACTATTTCTAAATGTTGGTATAATAAATTAGTAGAACATAATTTTTAGTGAAAGGATTACAATCTTTCTAAACGTGGGTATAATAAATTAGCAAAACATAATTTTCAAAGAAAGTATTGCACTATTTTTAAATGTGGATATAATGATTTAATAAAACATAATCTTCAGGGAAAGAATTTCACTATTTCTAAACGTGGGTATAATCAATTAGTAGAACATAATCTTTAGGGAATGTGTTACACCTTTCTAAATGTGGGTATAATAAATTAATAAAACATAATCTTTAGCGAAAGTATTGCACCATTTCTAAATGTGGGTATAATAAATTAATAAAACATAATCATTCGGGAAAGTATTACACTATTTCTAAATGTGGGTATAATAAATTAGTAGAACATAATATTTAGGGAAAGTATTACACTATTTCTAAACGTGGGTATAATAAATTAATAAAACATAATCTTTCGGGGAAGTATTACACTATTTCTAAACGTGGGTATAATGAATTAGTAGAACATAACCTTTAGGGAAAGTATTACACTGTTTCTAAATGTGGGTATAATAAATTAGTAGAACATAATCTTCAACGAAAGTATTACACAATTTCTAAACGTGGTTATAATAAATTAATAAAACATAATGTTTCGGGAAAGTATTACACTATTTCTAAATGTGGGTATAATAAATTAGCAAAACATAATCTTTAGGGAAAGTATTGCACTATTTCTAAATGTTGGTACAATGAATTAATAAATCATAATATTTAGGGAAAGTATTACACTATTTTTAAATATGGGTATAATCAATTAGTAGAACATAATCTTTAAAGAAGGTATTACACTATTTCTAAACGTGGGTATAATAAATAAATAAAACATAATATTTAGGGAAAGTATTGCATTATTTCTAAACGTTGCTATAATAAATTAATAAAACATAATATTTAGGGAATGCATTGCACTATTTTTAAATGTGGGTATAATGAATTAGTAGAACATAATGTTTAAAGAAAGTATTACACCATTTCTAAATGTAAGTATAATAAATTAATAAAACATAATCTCTCGGGAAAGTATTACACTATTTCTCAACGTGGGTATAATCAATTAGTAGAACATAATCTTGAGGGAAAGTATTACACTATTTCTAAACGTGGGTATAATCAATTAGTAAAACATAATCTTTAGGAAAAGTATTACACCATTTCTAAATGTGGGTATAATCAATTAGTAGAACATAATTTTTAGGGAATGTATTACACCATTTCTAAATGTTGGTATAATAAATTAGCAAAACATAATCTTTAGGGAAAGTATTGCAATATTTCTAAATGTGGGTATAATGAATTAGTAAAACATAATATTTATGGAAAGTATTACAATATTTCTAAATGTGGGTATAATAAATTAATAAAACATAAACTTTAGTTAAAGTATCACACTATTTCTAAATGTGGGTATAATAAATTAGTAAAACATAATCTTCAAAGAAAGTATTATTCTATTTCTAAACGTGGTTATAATAAATAATAAAACATAATCTTTAGGGAAAGTATTACACCATTTCTAATTGTGGGTATAATAAATTAATTAAACATAATCTTTAGCGAAAGTATTACCCTATTTTTAAACGAGGGTATAATCAAATAGTAGAACATAATCTTTAGGGAAAGTATTGCACTATTTCTAAATGTGGATATAATGAATTAATAAAACATAATATTTAAGGAAAGTATCACACTATTTTTAAATGTGGGTATAATAAATAAATAAAACATAATCTTTCGGGAAAGTATTACATTTTTTCTAAACGTGGGTATAATAAATTAATAAAACATAAACTTTAGTTAAAGTATCACACTATTTCTAAATGTGGGTATAATAAATTAATAAAACATAAACTTTAGGGAAAGTATTACACTATTTCTGAACGTGGGTATAATAAATTAGCAAAACATAATATTTAGGGAAAGTATTGCACTATTTCTAAATGTGGGTATAATGAATTAATAAAACATAATATTTAGGGAAAGTATTACACTATTTCTAAATGTGGGTATAATCAATTAGTAGAAAATAATCTTTAGGGAAAGTATTACACTATTTCTAAACGTGGGTATAATAAATAATAAAACATAATCTTTAGGGAAAATATTGCACTATTTCTAAATGTGGGTATAATAAATTAATAAAACATAAACTTTAGGAAAAGGGTTACACTATTTCTAAACGTAGCTATAATAAATTAATAAAACATAATCTTTAGGGAAAGTTTTACACTATTTTTAAATGTGGGTATAATAAATTATTAAAACATAATCTTTCGGGAAAGTATTACATTATTTCTTAACGTGGGTATAATAAATAGGCAAAACATAATCTTCAGGGAAAGTATTGCACTATTTCTAAACGTGGGTATAATCAATTAGTAGAACATAAACTTTAGGGAAAGTATTGCACTATTTCTAAATGTGGGTATAATCAATTAGTAGAACATAATCTTTAGGGAAAGTATTACACTATTTCTAAACGTGGGTATAATAAATAATAAAACATAATCTTAGGGAAAATATTGCACTATTTCTAAATGTGGGTATAATAAATTAATAAAACATAAACTTTAGGAAAAGTATTACACTATTTCTAAACGTGGCTATAATAAATTAATAAAACATAATCTTTAGGAAAGTATTGCACTATTTTTAAATGTGGGTATAATCAATTAGTAGAACATAATCTTTAGGGAAAGTATCACACTATTTCTAAATGTGGGTATAATAAACTAGTAAAACATAATCTTCAGGGAAAGTATTACTCTATTTCTAAACGTGGGTATAATCAATTAGTAGAACATAATCTTTAGGAAAAGTATTACACCATTTCTAAATGTGGGTATAATAAATTATTAAAACATAATCTTTAGGGAAAGTATTACATTATTTCTTAACGTGGGTATAATAAATAGGCAAAACATAATCTTCAGGGAAAGTATTGCACTATTTCTAAACGTGGGTATAATCAATTAGTAGAACATAAACTTTAGGGAAAGTATTGCACTATTTCTAAATGTGGGTATAATAAATTAATAAAACATAATCTTTAGGAAAAGTATTACACTATTTCTAAACGTGGGTATAATAAATTAATAAAACGTAATCTTTAGGAAAGTATTGCACTATTTTTAAATGTAGGTATAATCAATTTGTAGAACATAATTTTTAGGGAAAGTATCACACTATTTCTTAATGTGGGTATAATAAATTAGTAAAACATAATCTTCAGTGAAAGTATTACACTATTACTAAACGTGGGTATAATCAATTAGTAGAACATAATCTTTAGGGAAAGTATTACACCATTTCTAAATGTGGGTATAATAAGTTAATAAAACATAATCTTCAGGGAAAGTATTGCACTATTTCTAAATGTGGGTATAATCAATTAGTAGAACATAATCTTTAGGAAAAGTATTACACTATTTCTAAATGTGGGTTTAATAAATTAGTAAAACATAATCTACATGGAAAGTATTATATTATTTCTGAATGAGGGTATAATAAATTAGTAGAACATAATCTTTGGGGAAAGTATTACACTCTTTCTAAATATGGAAATAATCAAATAGAAGAACATAATCTTTAGGGCACGTACTACACTATTTCTAATCGTGTATATAACCAAATAAGAGAACATAATCTTCAAGACAAGTATTACACTATTTCCAAATGCAGATATAATCGAAGAGAAGAACATAATCTTTAAGGGAATTATTACAGTATTTCTAAATATGGATATAATCAAATAAAAAAACACTGTTACAGTTTTAAAAGTGTTCTCTTCTTACTGTGGGATAGGTAGCCTTTTTTATTTGTGCCATTTTCATAAATGTTTTCAAGTTGAAGTCTGACTTTGTTGTTTACTAACCCTTTAAGAACTTTAAGATGTTTACATTTGTTGTACAGTATCAGTGAAAGCAGCTCAACAATTCTGTGTTGTTCAGAACGTTATGCGAAGACAAAACGGCTAAAGAGAATAATATGACCATAAGTGATGATAGGGTCAGCTGCAATAAGTGACCATTCGAGAGCATAAATAAGCTTGCGAATTGCATAGAGATTTGAAAGATTTTGCAAGTATGAAACATTAGAATATCCCTCTCCTAATATATAATGGCCGTTTATCGACCATGCAGCATAGTCGCCAGAGATGGGGTGACTACTGGCCATTTCCCACCCACTTTGTAAAACAAGAAAATAAATGTTTCAACAGATCTTTTAACACTGTTAAAATTTTGGTTTTTAGGAGGCAAAAATCTGACAGCTAAAACTGAAGTTTCGATTTTTAAATTATTTTATCTACATCTGATATTAATAAAACTTGTGTCGAAAGAAAATTTTATATTATATTTAATTTTATTATATTTTATATGTTATTATATTTTAATTTTATATTAGAGAAAATTCTTGATATTACAACACATTTAATGTTTTGAAAGTTTGATGTCATGAAATGCTGTAATTTTGGTGACTCACACATCATACGATGATGTAGTGGAAATCTAAGAATTAATCAGTTCTTTATTTGAGCAACAGTTTTCATACGTATTTGATTTGTACAGAAATGTTTCTAACGTTACTGGCTGCCCAGAAGAGAGAACGTTTAGAGTCTGTAGTAACCATATAACAATTCGTACAGAAATAAATACAACGATAGTACAAAGCACAGTGTGTCTATACACTAAACCGAAACACACGGTAGTGTATCGTGCGGTCAAGACAACCTGCAGGATACACTGTGTGTTACTAACAGAAGTGATAGTTTAGCACCTATCCCCGTCGCACCAAACATGCTCGCCCATTTCACCCGTGGGGGGGTTTATAATGTGACGGTTAATCCCACTATTCATTGGTAAAAGAGTAGCCCAAGAGTTGGCGGTGGGTGGTAATGCCTTCCCTCTAGTCTTACACTGCAGAATTAGGGACGGCTAGCGCAGATAGCTCTCGAGTAGCTTTGCGCGAAATTCTAAAAACAAACAAACAAACAGTTTAGCAACTTTTCCATTTTCTGTAGCTCAAACAATGATAATCCAGAAGATCAAATATTTTAGTGGATATTCTCTACTGGATCCTTACTTCACATACAAATTTCAAAGCAATACGTCAAGAAATACACAACATATAAAATATCCAATTTTATTCGTATCAAAAGGTACGTATATTTTATTTAAAAGAAAAATATAATTACCTTTATGGATTTTATTCAAATTTCGTACACTGGCAGGCATTAACGAACTACAATTAGATGTTAAATTTGATCTAAATATAAGCAACAAGTGCAAAGTTAGTCAACAAAACCAAAATATTTGTGCACGCCTGCGCAAAAAAGTCACATGAGTTATTGGTCTAAGTCTTTTATTCAAGCTTCAAACAAGAGTAAAAGTGGATCATTTTTTAGATTTTTGTCATTGAATTAAAGAAAACTGATTTAGAGTAGCAAAACTACAAGGTGAAAGGATGTGCAGATACACAAGTATTGGTAAGGTCAAGCAAACAAGATTACCAGTTTGTAACTCAAGTTTTCAAAAATAAAATGGGTGTACAGTTATTATTCACTATTCATTGCTTACGTTTAAGCACAAATTTTCTAAATTTTATGAATTATCATAAATAAACAGTGTTCAACGTCATGTAATATTAACTTCGGCAATTCTTGTAAACTGTAATGTTTTGTATGACTGTACCGCGTATGTGCGGGTGATGTCAAGAAACTGTTAATCTAGATTCTATGGCGTTACTATTAAGAAGATTATTAGAGAGGAAAAATATCAACATATATTTTAAAGAGTCTAGTTAAATCTTAAAGTACAAGTCTATCCTAATAAAAGGGTTGCGATCCTAAAGCTAATTTTGTTTACTGTCAAGTGTTACTTGTTTACTTGCTGTAGTTTGTTGCTGTGTGTTGACCAAAACTCGTGATAACCATCATTATGCCTCAAGCTGAACACATACGCAGCCTGGTTAACTAACAAACGAATATTGGATGTAGATTTATTATCAATGTTTTCAGAGTAGCTACCAATTTTGCCGCCAATTTTGATTTCATTTCTTTTCTTTGCTTAATTAAATCCTATTTTTTGGCTCCACCTGTTTTTTAAAACCGAAGGTGATTTTAATTAGATGTTATACTACTGTTGTAATGTGTATTACATCTTTATATGACTGGTTTGCTCTACATCTGTATATCACTGGTTTGTACTATATCTATATATTACTAGTTTGTACTATATCTATGTATTACTGATTTGTACTATATTTCTATATTACTGGTCTAGAATAGTTTATGCTAATTGTTATAAGTAAAGTCATAGTTTGTGCTATGCGTTATAACTTAAAGATATAGCTTGTACTATTTGTTATAAATTAAAGTAATAGCATGTGCTATGTGTTACATGTTAAAATTATAATTTGTGGTATTTATTATGGGTAACGTTATAGCTTGTAATATATGTTATGTCAAAGTTATAGCTAGTATTATGTGTTATAAGTCAAAATTATAATTTGTACTCTTTGTTGTAAGTAACGTTATAGCTTGTGCTGTGTGTTATGATAAAATTATGTCCTATACAAATAGTTTCTTTTAAAACGCCTACGTTTTTTTCTCTGTGTCAGGCTAAAGAAGTGGACATGATGTCAGAATATCACAATTATTTTATTACATCTCTGGTAAGTGTAGAAAAATTCTGTTATTGGTGTATAAGTTGTAAAAAATATCTACTCTATGTGTGTTAGAAGTAGACTCTAGCACAGTTATATATTATTACAAAAACAAAAGAAGTTTGTTGTACGTTCGAACTACATTTGATCTGGGCTTTGTTGGAAAGCGCTTTTTAAACTTTAATATTGTACAAAGTTATAGCAGAATTTAGTGCCTGTAAAATAAGTTTTAATGAAACTGAAAACATATATAAAAATAAACCGGCTTTGTGGAGTAAGAAACTTAACCGAACATGTAATAAAACATCTTTCTTGTTTTGTAATAATAAATAATTCTGATTTAAATGGTTTATTAATTAAATACGAAAGGTTTAGAGCGCTTGACTCATAATTTGAGGGTTGCGAGTTCTAATCCCCGTCACACCAAACATGTTCACCCCTTAAGCTGTAGATGCGTTATAATTTGACTGGCAATCCCACTATTTATTGGTAAAAGAGTAGCCCAAGAGTTGACGATGGGTGGTGATCTGTCTTCCCTCTGAGTCTTACACTGCAAGGTAAGGGACGGCTAGCGTAGACAGCCCTCGTGTGGCTTTGCGCAAAATTCAAAACACAAATAAACAATTAAATAAATATGTTATTTAATAAGATTACATGTTCGATCTCTTATCATGTTTATCCATTATAAACTTCTTCAAATATGAAAAATGTTTTTGTGATACGTGTATATTGGTTTTGATAATCGTTATATTTGGTATTCTGCTATGATTTTGTACCGTTTGTTTCACGATAAAAATTTAATTATTTAACTATTATTATTTTCATTTATTCTCAATTCAACTAATTTAGTTCAAGATATTTATATAAAAAAATAAACAGTCAAGGCCTGAAAACTATTGAAAAATCGTATTCATTTACAGATACTAAAAATTATGCGGTGTTTTGATATTTCAATAAAATTCAGGGTTTAGTGTTTACAACATTCCAGATTATGAACTGATGTATTTTACAAACGACGCCATTTTAAGGAGTTGCGTCACTGTTTAAATTGCCATCTAGGAACACATGTTGGTTATTTTCATTTAGGATTTACACATTGTGGACTTAGAGGAATTCCAGAATGTCGGAACGAACATTTCTGGATTTCAGCTTGTGGACGAAACAGCTCCAGAATTTGAAGACGCTTTGTTTCGGTTGTCTACCGGTTTAGAACCAAGTACGGAAAGAGAAAAAAGTTATTCGAAAGTAAGCGTTTTTAAGCCTTCCCGTTGTACAAATATTTTGAACAATTTAGTTCCAGTGAAATAGATTTTCGTGAAACAGAACACATAGATGAAAATAAAACCAGCTATAAATAAAAAAAATTGATAGAAATATAAATATTAATATTTTATTTGGATAATTTAACCTAACAATCCTGTTACCTAGGCTACAGCTAGTTCTACAATAAGTGCTGGGCAACGAGGAAAACGATCAACTCAGCAGTTTTTATCATGGAAAAAGTTTCAAATTTCGTGGATAAATTCCTAATCAAGGCGAGCCTGAATGCAGTAGAATGACTCTAAATAAAAGTAACTGGAATAAGCTTTATTGACGAGATTACCAGCCTCGCTCTGAGGTATTCGATACAGAAAACAGTTTCTTTATACTGATCACCTATTTATTTGTGGCTTATACAAAATATTCCGAATTCCTAAAGACGTAACTGTGAGAAAATAATAAGAGCGAGGCTTGGAGAAGGCTTAAGGTTTCCGACATTGTTAATCTAAACATGTTACCCGCCAGACGAATATTTATTCTGTATTCCTACTAACTTTCGACTGTTCTTAAGGCTTTATTTTATACAGTCAGGCCCAGCATGGTCAGGTGGTTAATACATTCGACTAGTAGTCTGAGGATCGCGGGTTTGAATCCCCGTTACACCAAACATGCTTGCCTTTCAGTCGTAAGGGCGTTATAACGTAACGGTCAATCCCACTATTCGTTGGTAAAAGAGTATCCCAAGAATTGGCGGTGATAATGATGACTAGCTGCCTTTTCTATGGTCTTACAATGCTAAATTAGGGACGGATAGCGCAGATAGCCTTCGTGTAGTTTTGCGCGAAATTCTAAACAAACAAACAAATTTATAGAGTCATAATGTTCTATAACAATAATGGATAATAGAGCAAATTCTGACAATGAATCGCTGAACCTCAACTTGAAGGTTGTGACAAATTATGCAAATTTTAATTTTTATGATCAGGAATCATAGAGTAGATGAATAAAAGTACCACAGTTCTGTTTATATAATTTGATAAGTTTCCTTAAGCTGTAGTAAATACATAAATTACAACCAATCAGGGCTTATTGAAAGTGGCACTAAACTACTTTTAGGAGTTTTGTATATTTTTATAAAAACTATAATATTTTGAATTACTTTAGCCTAAAGAGCTGGTCGTATTTTAGAGGCTAACGTACTAAACTGTAAATTCAGAGGTCCTGTTTCGCGTCCCGTTACCACAAAATCGTACTTCACACTTCGAGGAAATGAATGTGTAAGAAGGGTGGCAGTCAAATCCCACTATTCGAGCAGCTTAGCACGTGATGGTGAGTGCCATTGGCTGGCTGCCTTCTTTATAATCCAGTTCATAATAAATGAGAGCTACACGTAGATGGCTCATGTGTAGCTCTTGTTGTGAGTACCAGGAGTACTCTTGTTATTCTAAATAAATCGTTGTGGACGAAAAGTGCGAATCATTCTTTCAAAATATAAACAAAAGCGCTTCAATAAAACTTGCTACTTTTAAGGACAAAAAACTACAAAATATACTATTCATAATCTAAAGTTTTTCCAGAACGGAAAGAAAACGAAGACCCCTAAAGGCAATTAGATAAACCAAGAAAACATGATCAGTTGTTCTAACACAACTATCTTCTTAAATAAACATAGCTAATTGATTTATTGTCTCAAAATTCAGTTTAAAATGATAAAGTGTTATTTAATCAATTTGTAAACTCAACATGAGGTTAAAACTAACAAAATGTTATTTAATCAACTAGTAAACTCAACATGAGGTTAAAACTAACAAAATGCTATTTAATCAACTAGTAAACTCAACATGAGGTTAAAACTAACAAAATTTTATTTGATCAACTAGTAAACTTAACATTAAGTTAAAACTAACAAAATGTTATTTGATCAACTAGTAAACTTAACATTAAGTTAAAACTAACAAAATGTTATTTGATCAACTAGTAAACATAACATTAAGTTAAAACTAACAAAATGATATTTAATCAACTAGTAAACTCAACATGAGGTTAAAACTAGAAAAATGCTATTTAATCAACTAGTAATCTTAACATGAGGTTAAAACTAATAAAGTATTATTTAACCAACTTATGATGTCAACATATATATGTACCTCAGAATACTTACCAACGTAAATAAAGTATTATTTTATTTCCCGAGGGCTTGGAGACTGTTTTTTAATAGAATATCAACTCTCAAGTGATTCATCCGTTTCTTCAAAACGAGTAGATACTTTTAGTGACCAGCAAGTCACTTCTATTGAGAACAAAAACTAAGTTGGTGTTGTATTTTAAGTTACTCTTATAAAGTACAGTTTATCTACAATAAGGCAAACACAATACATGTATAAAGACAAACTAAAGTCTTAACCTTCAAATTACTAAATTTATTTTATATCCTATGGTCCATGTTTTGAACGATATTTAGCAAATTTAACGCTTAAAGAACTGACGACTAAGAAAGAGTTATTTTTCCAATTAAAATAAGTAATATTAATTATAGAAACTAACTGTAATCTTGATGGTAGTTTTGTTTACATTTGTGCGTGTTATCCGCTTGTTCTAAGAACCCTGTACCCAAGAAAATCATAGATTCTCAAGAATCTTTTTAAAGCTGTTTATATAGCCCAACGTTCCTACCCTTAAATAAATATATTTATAGTCGCTTTCGACCGTTTTTCTGTCATAGAATTAATAAACAAGCTATTCTGTTTAGTATATTTCACTAAGTAATTTCGTGTAAAAATATGTTTATTGCATGCTGCCGAGATAGAAAATAAAGGTAAGTTATTTTATACACGTATTAGTTGTTGTCTCCTAAATCGATCACGACTAGATACACTTGAACGTTTTCACAAAATAAAACAATTTTCTCTTTTCAATGCTCGCGTTTCTCTGTGATTTTACTACTTTTTCTGAACCACAAAATTCTTAACTGTAGTTGAAGAGCTGGGAAAAATATAAACAAACAAGGATGTATATGTTATTTCACGTCATTCATTATACTATACTTTTGTGCTTAATGAGACACCTAGCGAGATAAAACAAAAGTTTTTCTTGGAGATTCAGTTTTGTTTTACGTTTTATATAAAGAGAAAAAAATTCGTCTCATATCAAAATTCATGTACTGATCGGACACATGGTCAGTGTGGCGTCATACGTTCCGCTTATAAATGCGCCTAATCCTACGGTTTTTGTTTCCTGTAAAGTAAACAAAAGAAAAAACATAAATAATTAAACAATGAGAACAAAGGGGGCGGCATGGCCAGGTGGTTAAGGCATTCGACTGGTAATCTGAGGGTCGCGGGTTCGAATCCCCGTCTCACCAAACATGCTCGCTCTTTCAGGTGTGGGGACGTTATAATGTGACAGTCAATCCCACTATTCGTTGGTAAAAGAGTAGTCCAAGAGTTGGCGGTGGTTAGTAATGACTAGCTGCCTTCCTTCTCGTCTTACACTGCTAAATTAGGGACGGGTAGTGTAGATAGTCCTCGTGTAGCTTCACGCGAAATTCAAAAACAAACAAACAGTAACAACAAAAATATCTAGGGGCAGGAAATCAACTTATTATTTGTGCCACAGGGTGATTATTCTGTATTGGTTCCACGATGTCCTTCAAGAATGTTTGTGTTTTCTTTTCTTCTATTCGTGCACCAAGACTGAAGTTGCTTTGATGCATGACGCCGTCAAGGTTCTAGCTGTCACCCTTCAACATCTCAGCCGAAGAGGACAAGATATCGACATTCCTGTGGTCTCGTGTGAAACAGAGGAACCTTGGCCACAAGGACATTACTTTGTGAACTACATGAGGACGGTATGACTGATAGGTATTAAGGAAAATCACGTGACCATAACAACTTGTAACTAAAGGGCTAGATTAGATAACAATAATATATATATTGTGGAATTTCAAACATAGGTGACACACAAACAGAAGTCGTAAACAACGAGTTATACAGCTAGATGCTGAGCGTATTATTAGTACAAAACTTTTTAATGCTAAAGGAAAGTCTAACTTTATTTTTCTATTTTGTTTTCATTCTATCATACAGTTTATCAATGTACAATTGTATAATACTGTTCCAAGTGTCCTCCTAAGTTTTTACACGTGTTTAATGTTTCACCACATTTGCACTATGCTCTAGTACTTATTAGCAGTCGGTGTGCCATCACTGTTTTTTAGCTCGCTGTCAGTGATGAATGGGATATATAGAGATAGTCCAAAACTTGTACTGACCCCATACGATGTTTCACTGTAGATGTTCTACACTGATTATGGTTCCTATCTTCTCTCTGGCATCGAGCGTTGAATGTTATCCAACAATTCAAAGTTGGATCTACCTGTAAAGAGCACAGGTTTCTAGCTTTACTCATTGTACTGATTTCAACTGTTTGGTTATCCATTCTCAGCAGAGGTTTTAAAACAGTTATTTATTCACTGATACCACTAATGTGTATGTGTCTGTACTGAAAGAAACGTTTACACCTCTATAAACGGCTTGGTCGTAAATACCGTGTTTCTCCGAAAATAAGACAGGGCTTATATTAATTTTCACTCCAAAATATGACACTAGGGCATATTTTCGGGGGATGTCTTATTTTGATATATTAAAAAAATGAAGTTACAAAGTAAAACTATTAAACTAATCATTTAAAATAAACTATTATTAAACTATTAAACTAACTGATTAATACTTAAACAAACTAATTAACTAACTATTAAACTAATTAATAAATTAATTTTTTTTATTTCTTTCCTCTTCCTGCCATTCTTAACTAGAGCTTATTTTAAGGGTAGGGCTTATATTAAAACTATCCCCAAAAATCACACTAGATCTTATTTTATGGGTAGTTCTTATTATCGGAGAAACACGGTAATAAATAACATCGTTTTTGGAGAGTTTCTGTTTTCTTCCTCGACCACTTCTGTTATTAACAGTTTCATACCTATTCTCTTCAGAGGTTTTGTTAAGTCTCCAACTAAACAATGGAGTTTTGATAAAAAATGTTTCTACGCGCTTATCAAAAGATATTTTAGTTTTAGGAGCCATTACTGAAATCACTGCTACTACTGGTTATAATAAACCTGCCTCTACTTTTGTAGGCTTAACACCGGCGGCAACCAATCACGAACTGCATCTGGGATAGTTCATTTTCACTCCGGTACATTTTCATAATTATTAACGATACTTGTTTAGGCCAAGTAGAACATGGTAACTAAAGCAGTTACAAGATAAATATAAAAATATGACTGATAAAGCCGTGCAAATTGCTACTATGATAATATTAGTAAGTAATATTTTATGTAAAAACTGATAATATAAAGTGACCTCTGGACCGGGACCCTTCCTCAAGAAAGTCATTAACCCCCCCCTCTCATAGTAAGAGGACTTCTAAGTGAAAATTGGAGGATGCGAATTACACTCTTGGCACTGACTTCGTGAGAAAAGAACCCGGGGTTCAATGTTTGAGATTAACTTTCGCTTATCTGTATTTCACGTCAAGTGTTAGTTATTACATAAATTATTAAGAAAACACTAGAATTTAACATAGAACAAATGTATTACTTTTTAGCCTCTGACAAAACTCACTTATTCTTGTTGGAAGAAGCGAATCTGAATAATTTCACTGGAATATTTGCTCTGTTTGACTTTTTTTTAAAAAAAAAGTTTGGTTGGTTTTACCTAATTCTCCTCAATCTAATTCTTTTTATGGTTAAAATCAAATATTTATAAAAAGAATAACAAATTATTTGAAAGTTTGTCTAACGTTCTGGTCTTATCCATTTTTAATTGTACACTTTCTCAGATTACCACCAGGGGCTTAACTGGAGAAATAAAGTTTGACAAGTACGGATTTCGTTCAGACTTTAATCTGAAGCTGAATGAACTCACTCGTGCAGGACTGCGTCAAGTGAGTAGTGACGTTTATAATTAAAATACCAAACATCAGCTACTGGGAAAGTCAATTAAGCTTTGATAGTTATCAACTCAGGGAAAACATACTCTTGTAGTATAAAGATATAAAAAATTAAATTTCTAGAATTATGAGTTAGCAAGCACTTATATGTACGACTTTTGATATGTTATTATATTTTTACCACTGCCTGGGTACAATGTTGTTTATCCACAGAATGAAGTAATAGAGTGGTACAAGGAGTTGTTAGAAAAGGACAATCTTACGCTAACTAGTTTCCAGTCTAGGGTTAAAAGCTACTCTTTAGGTGGATCCTAACTACACAAATTATCAAGTGCACCAACAAAATACATATCACCTTACAACATATTTCAAGAATCACAATCCACTCAACAAAGAATCTAAATAAATAAAATCCATGTTATTAACATGAATTCCTTTTTTTCAGGTACAGGGCACACGACAGGCAAAACTTTCGGCGCCTGTCGTGTGAAAGTGGGTTTTCTCGGGGCACTCCCGTTTCCCCCCACATCAAAATCTTCAGGCATTGGATTTCTAGATCCCAGCCCAGGCAACTTTTTTGCCAGACCCTGAATCGGGCCGTTTGATTTGATCTGGATTTGAATGAATTACATTCATGTTCACATCTGCCCAACTTTTTCCTTTCGGGTCAGGTCCCGGCCTTTCTTTCCACTGCTGCCTTTGCCTCCACCCAAAACGACATTTAGAGAGACATTCTCCACCCAAAAAGTCAAGAATAATAACGATAATTAATTTATTAAAATAATAAAAAAAACTACCACTTAATCTTAATAACAATCCACGAAAGGGGACGAAGAGGAACCACAACGTTCCTGAACACCACGGTTGGAGAGAGAACTCTTCTGATTTCTCTCTCTCTAAACTGAACCCCTGCCACGTTAGTTTAGTTTTAGTTTGTTATTATATTTCTGTGTGCCCCCGATAGTATAGCGGTAAGTCTACGGATTTACAACGCTAACTTCAGGGGTTCGATTCTCCTCGGTGGACTCGGTGTTTTGCTGTAACAAAACACGTATACATGTCTGTGTAACCTGCTAAAAACTTATACGTATGTAATTTCTGGTAAGTTATTACAGGTATATACATTCTGATGAGGTCTTACACGTCTATGAGGTGTACACTGCAATATCTTAAAGCAAAAATGATAAACGTAAAGAACAAAAATATCTCAATACAGATATTCTATGAACCCTGATTTAATTATCACTGCACAACAATGATTTTTGCTTCTTGAACACTGTTGGGTGTTCCTTATAGATTTTTGGCTGCTGATCACGAAAATCACATCCAAATTTGCCCATCACGTACCGTTTTATCAAAATCTTCAGTTTTGTCATGTTTTTTCTTATATTTATGTCCAAAAATTTTCGTTTCTGTAAGAGACCTATGAACAATGTTTTGTTTAGTCTGGGCATGATCAGGCATGAAATCAGGCCAGGTTGGAAGCTGTTCTGTGGAAGTATGCAGCCCGGGCATGCCGGATCCAGCTTGACACTGTCTCAGCAGACTATAAAAGTGGCTTGCATATACAAATGCTGCTCATTAGATTAATATAGACCTTATAGTGTGTACGCATTGTTTCAGAATATAGTATTTCCTCAGTAGCACTGTAACAACTAAGTTAGATGTTATAGACTCTTTACAGGACGATTGGTGTCAGTCGATATGTCTCGTCAATGTCGTAACAGCCGCAATACATTCTGCTTTATTTGTGGCAAATATACGCTTGTTCATCAGAGACGCTCAATAACTGCTCTTGTGAAGAAAGCATATCATCTGTACTTCGGCTGTAAAATTGGTGATCAAGACCAGGAATGGGCGCCTCACATTTGTTGTGTGACATATGCTGTCTGTCTGAGAGCTTGGCTAAGAGGCACTCGACAGACAACGCCGTTTGCTGTCCCGATGATATGGCGAGAACAGAAAGACCATGTGACGGGCTGTTACTTCTGTTTGACTAATGTGTCTGGTTTCTCTGCCAAAAACATGAAGTCAATTGAATACCTTAATCTGCCTTCAGCAATGAGACCCGTGCCACATGACGACATTCCTCTAATTCCGAAACCACCAGAGGAATGGACCTTAGATGAACCAGATGAAGAAATTGCAATGCAGGGAACTGGCAGTGACATTGATCCGGATTTTGAACCATGCTCCTCAGACGATCCACATCTCATAGCACAGTCAGAATTAAACAATCTGGTCAGAGATTTGAGTCTGTCGAAAGCAAAAGCCGAATTGCTGGGTTTGAGACTGCAGGAATGGTGTTTGCTGTCACAAGGTACGAAAATTTCTGTTTTTCAAAGCCTCCAAGATGATATAACCAAATTCTTTGCACAAGTTGACAGTCTCTGTTTCTGTGTTGACATCGAAGGATTTTTCTCTGCTTTGAGTTGTGACCATGACCCGCAAGAGTGGCGTGTCTTTATTGATTCATCACTGTTAAGCCTCAAAGCTGTTCCGTTACACAATGACGACGTTGACCCTTCAATACCTGTTGGCTATGTAGCACACATGAAAGAAACTTACGAGAACATGGAAATGTTGCTGAAGCACATCCAGTACAGTAAGTACAACTGGAATATCTGTGGAGACCTGAAAGTCGTTGGTCTGTTACTGGGACTGCAGCTCGGCTATACAAAATACTGTTGTTTCATCTGTGAATGGGGACAGTCGTGCCAAAGAGTCACATTATTCTAGACAGAGCTGGCCACTCCGTAAAAAGTTAGTTCCAGAACAGAAAAATGTAGCACGTGAACCGCTTGTCGACCCGGCAAAGATTTTTTATCTCATCTTCACATAAAATTTGGACTTATGAAGAATTTCGTGAAAGCAATGAACAAAGAAGGCGGAGGTTTTCGTTATTTAAGACAGATGTTCCCAAAAATAACTGAGGCCAAAATCAAAGAGAGCATTTTTATTGGCCCTCAAATTAGACATGTTATGAGTGACAAGCGGTTCGAAGATCTGTTAGTTGGGCAGGAAAAGATTGACTGGAAAGTTTTCAAAGACGTTGTTGGCAAGCAATTTTCTTGGCAATTACAGAGTCCCACATTACATTCAGCTGGTAGACAAACTTCTCAAAGCATACAAAATAATGAAGTGCAACATGTCACTCAAGATTCATTACCTCCACTCACACTTGGACTTCTTCCCCGCAAATCTCGGTGCTGTCAGTGACGAACATGATGAAAGGTTTCACAGGACATTGCTACAATGGAGAAACGATATCAGGGCAACTGGAATCCGTCAATGCTTGCTGACTACTGTTGGACACTGCAACGTGATGCACCGGACATTGAATACAAACGAAAATCAGGAGTAAAACACTTTTAATAATGTTGAACTTAATAGCGTATTAGAAACATAAACGCAATTAAATACGTTATTGCCGGTAAACAGTTAACTGTCTATTTCTCAGAGTTCCTACGTGATGAAGCAAAACCAAAGCTATATTTGTGCATACCCACCGGGTACCTGTCACAATCAGCAAAAACTTTTCAGGAAGCAAAGCTTTTCAAAAAACTTGTTGTGCAGTGTTATCTTATAGAAAAAAGTCATTTCTGGTAGTAGGTAAACACAGCCTAAGAAGGTAATAAGTAAAGGTTGATTGTTTGTTTTGGAATTTCGCACAAAGCTACTCGAGGGCTATCTGTGCTAGCCGTCCCTAATTTAGAAGTGTAAGACTAGAGGGAAGGCAGCTAGTCATCACCACCCACCGCCAACTCTTGGGCTACTCTTTTACCAACGAATAGTGGGATTGACCGTCACATTAAACACCCCCACGGCTGGGAGGGCGAGCATGTTTTAGCGCGACGCGGGCGCGAACCCTCGGATTACGAGTCGCACGCCTTACGCGCTCGGCCATGCCAGGCCAGTAAAGGTTGAGTAAAGACCAACGAATGGACATCTCTTGGTTTGTTTGAAGTTAAACACAAAGCTACAGAAAGGGATAGGTGTACTGTGCCGACCACAGGTATCAAAACCCGATTTCTAGCGCTATACATCTGTAGACTTACCAGTATGCTATGGGGCATAAGTAGCAATGACATAAGTAACAGTGCGTATCGATACATATTCGTCTTTAAAACTTATTGCATCAACGTAAGAAACATTATTTTTTAATAAATTATTTCTATTTAAGATGATAAAACTAAGTAAATGACAATATTACGTTCTTCGTTCTGAAAATCAGTATTTTATTTTGAACGTTATAACTTATATTTACAACTTACTGAATCTTATGTTTAGAATATATGGAATGTTATAACTTATATTTACAATTGACTGAACCTTATGTTTAGAATATACTGAAGGTTGCAAGTTATATGTACAGTACACTGAACGTTACTACTTATACGTACAATATATTGAACGTTATAACTGAAATATACAACATACTGAATGTTGTAGCTTATATTTACAACATACTAAGCGTTGTAGCATATATTTACAATATACTGAACGTTACAACTTATATTTACAATATACTGAACGTTGGAACTAATATTTACAATATAGTGAGCGTTGCAGCTTATATGTACAATGTTCTGAACGTTAAAACTTATATTTACAACATACTGAACGTTACTACTTATATGTACAATATACTGAACGTTGTAGCTTATATTTATAATATACTAAACATTGTAACTTATTTGTACAGTATACTGAACGTTACCACTTATTTGTACAGTATACTGAACGTTACTACTTATATGTACAATATACTGAACGTTGTAGCTTATATTTATAGCATACTAAACATTGCAACTTATATGTACAGTATACTGAACGTTACAACTTATATTTATAATGCACTGAATGTTACAGCTTATATTTACAATATACTGAACCTTGAAATTTATATTTACGACATAGTGAACGTTAGAACTTATATATACAATATACTGAACGTTAGAACCTATATTTACAATATAATGAACGTTAGAACTTATATTTACCATATAATGAACGCTAGAACTTATATTTACAACGTACTGAACCTTATATTTTTAATATGCTGAATGTTATTACTTATATGTACAATGTTCTGAACGTTAAAACTTATATTTACAACATACTGAACATTAGAACATATATTTACAATATACTGAACGTTGTAGCTTATATTTATAATATACTAAACATTGTAACTTATTTGTACAGTATACTGAACGTTACCACTTATTTGTACAGTATACTGAACGTTACCACTTATATGTACAATATACTGAACGTTGTAGCTTATATTTATAGTATACTAAACATTGTAACTTATTTGTACAGTATACTGAACGTTACCACTTATTTGTACAGTATACTGAACGTTACCACTTATATGTACAATATACTGAACGTTGTAGCTTATATTTATAGTATACTAAACATTGCAACTTATATGTACAGTATACTGAACGTTACAACTTATATTTATAATGCACTGAATGTTACAGCTTATATTTACAATATACTGAACCTTGAAATTTATATTTACGACATAGTGAACGTTAGAACTTATATATACAATATACTGAACGTTAGAACCTATATTTACAATATAATGAACGTTAGAACTTATATTTACCATATAATGAACGCTAGAACTTATATTTACAACGTACTGAACCTTATATTTTTAATATGCTGAATGTTATTACTTATATGTACAATGTTCTGAACGTTAAAACTTATATTTACAACATACTGAACATTAGAACATATATTTACAATATACTGAATGTTACAATTTATATTTACAATATACTGAACGTTATTGTTTATTTTTGCAATAGAAAAGAGAGCTTTCAGGTAAGATTGTATTCTATTATTTGATCAGGCTGCAGACTGGAACCCTTTTATTGGAATCAACATTACTGGAAGCATGTCCAAAGCATTCGCAGATGTTAAAGCCTCTTTGAAAAATAGAACCCTTGTTGTTACAACTCTGATGGTAAGTTATCCTATCGTGGATCGATACCATATTGTTGCAATACTATTGGTAACTTATTCTGTCGATAAATAGACCTTTATTATTACAATACTGTTAATAGATTGTTTTATAAATAAATGAATACTTATTGCTACAACACTGTTGGCAAGCTGTTTTATTAAAAGAAAACTTTCATTGCTTCAACAATTTTGGTAAATTACTCTGTTACGAAAACAGATGTCTTACTTTTATGTTAATGTTCGAAACTTATTCTATTAAAACTTTCTCATTATTATATTAAAATCGACAAGTTAATATGTTAAAATAACCCTTAATGATACGATATTATAAGCAGTGTCTTCTTCCTGTGGTAGCTACGTTTTATTTTCCACAAAAATTCAAAGCCTAGTTTGATAACAAATTAATTATTTTGAGGGGTATCGCACTGGTTGTCGTAAATAGTTGAATAATTTCTCTATAGCTGATTTAGACAGAACCTTCATGATGGATAAACAAAGTTCAATCGGGTAACAAATTTATTCATAAATGATACACTAAAACTAGGTCATTTCTGTTTCTTTAAGGTTTGTTCGTCAAGTAACTTTGTTCATTCTTGTTTTTTTCAGAATCCTCCCTACGTTTCGCTGAAGGAAGACAACACTTTAGAGGGTAACAATCCTTACCAAGGCTACTGTGTAGATCTCATTGAAGAAATATCGAAAGAACTCGGGTTCAAGTACAAGTTTAGAGAAGTGAGTGACCACACCTACGGCAAGAAGAACCAATGGGGAGAATGGAATGGCATGATACAAGAACTGATTGAAGGGGTTTGTATTCGCAGTTCCACCTGAAGAAAATGTTAGCTGTTTGCGTCTGTTATTCCGGGACAAATTATTAAAGAACTTAATAATTATTCTTTTTCTCGTGTTTTGTTCATTTTTTTCCCTGCCTAACATCAGTTTATATCTATTGGAGCCGAATATGTGTAAAATAAATAACTAAAATTTCCTGTTTTTATTTTCTTAATACTGTTATGCACGTTACAAGTTTTAAAGGTTATAACTTAACCATAGTAAACTGTATAACACTTGTGACGAAAGCCTGGTTCAGAAGTAGAGTACTAAAGTGCATAAATGTATACATTAAATCTAGTGCTAAGCCTACTTGTCACCTAAAAAAATTAAACTCACTTGTCTTTCCTGCTTATACTGTAAAGTTATTCAGGATGTAGGTGAAGTAAAATACATAAATTCAATTTTTGAGATGGAGTGATCATATTATTGGATCGTCTTGATTCATTGAAGCATACTTTATGTTTATCTGTTGGTTTGTCTAGAAAGCAGACCTAGCGGTAGGAGACTTAACAGTGACATACGAAAGGGAAAGTGCTGTTGACTTCACCATGCCATTCATGAACTTGGGAATAAGCATTCTTTTCAAGAAACCCACAAGGAAAATACCCAAATTATTCTCCTTCCTTTCTCCGCTGTCCCTGGAGGTTTGGGTTTATATGGTGACTGCTTTCCTTGGAGTTAGTCTCTTTCTGTTTATCGTAGCCAGGTTCAGTCCATACGAGTGGACAAACCCTCATCCCTGTGATCCAAATCCTGACACATTGGAGAACCAGTTCACTCTTCTTAACACTTTATGGTTTACTGTCGGTAGTCTTTTGATGCAAGGATGTGAAGTGAATCCTAGGTGAGTGAAAAGAGAAACACAAATTTTAAAAGTCTCAGTTCCAGATGAGTGGATAAAGTCACTTATCAACTTCTTCTAAATTATACTTTAGTGGTAATAGTCTCCAGAAATCAGATACACTGTGACTGTAGTATATATTACTTAGGTTTAAGATGTTAAACTAAATGAAGATATACTATATAAACTTTATAATTATTATTATTAAATTCTTATTAATAACATTTACTATACACATACATGGAATCAAATGATAAAACCTGGTAAATATACTTCTTGCTTCGCTACCGCTAGCTTATCTTATTTGATTTTCATCAGACTATAATACTTAACCACCATCAGGTTATCTTGCTTATCTAACACCAGGTTATTCTAGTTGAATATTACCAGCTAACTTTCATCAGCCTTAAGCAGAATATTCTACCTGTCTATCACTGGACAGTTTTACTCGTCTACTACTAAACAGGTTTACTTGTCCCTCACTAAACAGTTTTATTTGTCCACCACTGGACAGTTTTACTTGTCCATAACTAAACAGGTTTACTTGTCCCTCACTAAACAGTTTTATTTGTCCACCACTGGACAGTTTTACTTGTCCATAACTAAACAGTTTTATCTGTCCACCATTAAACATTTTATTCTTTCCCACCACTCAACTATTTATATTATCCACAACTGGACGACTTTACAATCCCATCTTTTAATGGTTTAGATTAATATTATAATACAAGGTTTATTTTAGCACTCTCTTAATATAAAGTAACCAGGTATTTTTATGTGGCTGTCAACACATAACGTTGAGTATTATGTACATGACTCTCTTTCAAAGTTTCGTTTTCGTTCAATTACTCACAGTTATAGATATGATATGGTCTGATATATGATTTGTTTCTTAGGGCTATGTCTACAAGAGTAGTATCTGGAATCTGGTGGTTCTTTACCCTCATTATGGTATCCTCGTACACAGCTAATCTTGCAGCGTTCCTGACTGCACAGCGTCTGTCTTCACCGATAGAGAGCACTGAAGATCTAGCTAAGCAAACGTCTATTCAATATGGCTGCCTACAGTCAGGGTCAACGCAGGAGTTTTTCAAGGTTAGAAGCTTGATGGATATAAATTTTAAGCTTGTTTAAATAAAAATAGGAAGTTTAAAGAATGATAAGTCTCCTGGGACAGATAATACTTCTCCAAGGAACGATAAGTCTCCTGGAACAGATAATACTTCTCCAAGGAACGATAAGTCTCCTGGAACAAATAATACTTCTCCAAGGAATGATAAATCTCCTGGGACAGATAATACTTCTCTAAGGAACGATAAGTCTCCTGGGACAGATAATACTTCTCCAAGGAACGATAAGTCTCCTGGGACAGATAATACTTCTTCAAAGGTTTTAAAGAAGGTCAAGGACTGGATATATGAGCCACTTGCCACACTTTTTTGCAAGTCCTTGAATAGCGGACAAGTACCAACAGATTGGAAATTAGTTCATATCACGGCTATTTTCAAGGGAGGTAATAGAAGTTATCCCAGTAATTATAGGCCTATTAATCATACATCGGTTATGGGAAAAGTTCTGAAAAGTTTGATAAACGATACTTCAATAAAGTTTAGAATTTTGTTGGACAGTCTACATGGTTTCACTAAACAAAAATATTGTCTTAAAAACCTTCTGACATGCTTTGTAAATGCTACTGCATCTGTAGGTGATATAAGGATGTAGATTTAGTGTGTCTGGATTTTCAGTAATCATTTGACAAGTGCCATATAAGAGGCTTGTAAAGAAATTTATCTCTATCGGAGTAGGGGATAGGTTAATTAATTGGGTGGAAGAGTGACTGGATGAAAATGAAAGCAGAAAGTTGTTACACGTGGGGTTCAGTCACTCTTGAATAATGTAGCAGAGGTCAGTCTCAGGACCATTGTCTTATTTGACTTACACGAATGACATAGATTAAGGAATAATCAATAAATTACTTACATTTGCTAATGATATTAATATCTTGGGTGTTTCTGGCTGT
Organism: Tachypleus tridentatus; assembly: GCF_004210375.1. NCBI lineage: Eukaryota > Metazoa > Arthropoda > Merostomata > Xiphosura > Limulidae > Tachypleus > Tachypleus tridentatus. The sequence goes on from NC_134831.1 coordinate 170,658,367, forward strand.
GAAGACGATGCTACTGATTTACAAAAATACTTAGATCATTTAGTGAGTTGGGTAAATAAATGATAGATGGATTTTAATTATGATAAATGCAAGATAATGCATGTGGGTTATCGTAATTTTAATTATAAATATAATATTGATGGGAATAATCTTAAAAGTGTCATGAAAGAAAAGGCTCTTAGTGTAATAGCTGATTAGTTTATAAAGCTATCCAAGCAGTGTGTTGTTGCTATTGGTAGGGCAAATAAGATTTTTGGTTGTACCTACAGAAATAATGAATAGAAGCCTAAAGAGGTTATAATTTCATTGTACAGGTCACTGGCCAGGCCACATTTGAAATACTGTGTTCAGTCTTTAGCTCTTTACCTTACAAAAGACACTGAATTGTTGAACAGGGTTCATAGGAAGGTTACGAAAATGGTACCTGGGATGGAGGGGTTGTCATATAAGGAGAGATTTAAAACAAAATAGTTAGAGCGGGTTTCATTGAAGTGTTTAAGACTGTAAAAGGGATCGATAATGTTTGTTTGTTTGTTTTTTTAATTTCGCGCAAAGCTATATGAGGGCTATCTGCGCTAGCCGTCTCTAATTTAGCAGTGTAAGACTAGAGGGAAGGCAGCTAGTCATCACCACTCACCGACAACTCTTGGGATACTCTTTTACCAACGAATAGCGGGATTGTTCTTCACATTATAACGCTCCCACGGCTGAAAGGGCGAGCATGTTTGGTGCGAGTCGATAATGTTGATACCTCGACGGTTTTCATACTTAACAGCAAGAATTATAGAACTGATGGACACAAGTATAGATTTAGTCAAGGTAGAAGCGTATTCATCTAAAAAATTTTATTTTTCAAATAGAGTGATTAGCCTCTGGATTAGGTTGCCTTCGGATGTTGTGAAGACAGTCTATTTGAGTGAGTTTTAAAGAAAGCTTGATAGACCTATGAATGATAAGAATTGGTTTTAATTTTGTATTAATTTATTTAATAGTTTTAGTTTGGCTTAGAGGATGGGACAGCCGAGATGGACCAACGGTCCCTTATTGTCCTTTAACATTATGTTATGTTATGAAAATATTCGTCTCAAACAATAACTGACATTATATATAACTTTTGCCTCTGTAAAATTGTTTGTGCTTTACGACACTTCTGTCAGACAGAGATGCAAATAGCAATAACATATGGGAGTAAGTTGAGGACTTGTAGCAAATCTTATTCAATTTAGGTTAGTTTCATGACTTAGAATATAATCAGGAAGAATAGTTTAAACCACATCGCCAGGGGGCGACAGTGGACATTTAATATGGAATGGAGGAAGTGAAGGAAGATCAACGAAGGCAATGAAAGATAAATTCTTACAAACAAATAACTCTTGGTCATCTATCAAGTGATAGTTTTATTATAGCTTTTCATTCTTGGTTTTTATATTGTATAAATTAACTATCGGACTTACCTTCTAGTTTTCAAATACTCATAAACATCAGCTATGATGTGGTAAGGGAATTTGTGTGGTTATTTAAAAGGGTGGACACGCCCATATACCAAACATTTCACTCGCTAATAACCCAATCAACCAGAACAATATGACCACAATAAATCACGATAAATATCGTGAGCTATCTATTTAAATAACACAGGATATTTTATAGGTCCTAATTATTTGTAGACTCAAGACTATTAATTCAATCAATTCACTGATGTCGAAACCAATGTTGATTCCTCTGTCTTCTTTAAACCAGAGTTACTACTTTTATTGCGGTCAAGCTAACGAGAGAAAATACAGTTTGTTCTTGTAGAACTCATAAACTTTCGTCCGACACCCGTCCCACTAAATATGCTTGCCCTCTCAGCCGTGGGGGCGTTATAATGTCACGGTCAATCTCACTATTCGTTGATAGAAGAGTAGTCCAAGAGTTGGCGGCGGGTGCTGATGGCTAGCTGCCTTCTCTATAGTCTTACATTAATAAATTAGGGACGGCTAGCGCAAATAGCCGTCGTTTAGTTGTGCAAGAAATTCAAAAAACAAAACAACTCGTCCATCAGGCAACAAAAGGGGGCTCAATATGCTGTGGGGGTGGGGTTATTTATTTATTTAATAATCTAACAATAGTAATCTTATCTCCAGTACTAAAGTGGGTGTTCGAATATATAATTTGATTCCAAAGAAATACACAAACTAGAAAACAAATCAAAATCTAAGTAGAAAATCAACATTTATTTTAATTATGCCTAACGTGAGCACAGCTTTCGTTTGATAAATTTTGGTTTAAAATGAGTGTGAACTTTTGTTATTGTTATTATCACAGTCGTTTCTTAACAGTGTGAGATGTGTGTTTTTAATGAAATCGTTTGCGTCATATAAGGAATGTCTTTGTGTGATAATGTACATGTAACGTAAGGTGTTTTAATAATTCAATAATCTTGTTAATCGTCCTGGGTAAATATGAATTAACTGATTGTTATAAGATTATTTTAACTACATAAAAACTTTAAACAACGTGCAATGACTTTAATTCATTACAAGTTTACTGTTTTGTTAGCAATAAAGATTTTTTTAACAGATGTGACGTTTCGATCATTCTCGAGGACATCACGCTTTATACTGTGTCGTCTCGGCATATAGATCAATAATTATTACCTTTAACAGTTACAGTTTCACCTGTTATTAATTTACCTTTCGAACCCTTCCAAACAGGAATCAGATATCCCGACATTCAAGCGCATGTGGAATTTTATGGAGTCAGCGCGCCCTAGTGTGTTTGTCGAGTCCAACTTTAAAGCTGTAGAACGGGTTAAAAAGGGCAACTATGCCTTTCTAATGGAATCTACTAGTATTGAGTACATAGTAGAAAGAAACTGCGATCTTATGCAGATCGGCGGACTTCTAGATTCTAAAGGTTATGGTATTGCAACGCCCCCTGGTGAGTTAATGAAGTGCGTGAGTTAAATCTTTTATAAATTTACAATATTGATTGTTTTAATTTAGATATTTATGCATTATAAATATATTATATTTATATATAATAAGTATTTTATTACAATATTTTATCAAAGTTTCTCTTTCTAATTATATTCTTCCTGACGAATTTTGAGTAAAACATAAACAACTTTCTACTGGTTAACTAAACTTGTGTAAAACAGCAACAACTTTCTACTGGTTAACTGAACTTGTGTAAAACAGCGACAACTTTCTATTGGTTAACTAAACTTGTGGCCAGGTAGGTTAAGGCTTTCGACTCGTAATCTGAGGGTTGCGGGTTCGAATCCCGGTCGTACCAAACGTGCTCGCCCTTAAAGCCGTTGGGGTGTTATAATGTTACGGTCAATCCCACTATTCGTTGGTAAAAGAGTAGCCCAAAAGTTGTCGTGGGTGATGATGACTAGCTGCCTTCTTTCTAGTCTTACACTGCTAAATTAGGGATGACTAGCGCAGATAGCCCTTGTGTGGCTTTGAGCGAAATTCAAAAAACAAACTAAACTTGTGTAAAACATCAACACTTTCTACCGGTTAACTAAACTTCTGTAAAACTCCGATAACTTTCTACTGGTTCAGTAAGTTGATTTAAAATACAAATAACTTTCTATTGGTTAAATGAGCTTGGGTAAAACACTAACAACTTTCTATTGGTTACTCAACCTCATTGCTGTTTAATATTCTGAACAGGAAAGATTGGATATTAAGTTAATTACATACTCTAATACTGTGTCATCAATAATTACTTATAATTCGGTGATACATACTGGCCCCATTGCTAAGATTTGGGGTTCGGTCTTCGATGTGAACTTTGTGCGAAGTTGATTTCTACAAAACTCTTAAATATTTAAAATTCGGATCTTATTTTTATGTTTCTTTCTCCAGGTTCTCCATATAGAACACTGTTGTCAAGCACCATTCTCAAACTCCAAGAAAGTGGCACATTACAGATGTTGAAACAAAGATGGTGGAAAAACAAAGGGAAAAACTGTACTCTCGAGGTGACGAGTCAATCCGTTTCAGCCAGTGAACTTGGGTTGGATAATGTAGGGGGCGTCTTTTTATTGCTTTTCATTGGTTTATGTGTAGCGTGTGTAATAGTTATTTTGGAATTTATCTGGAAGTTACGGAGAGTTCCTCTTGAAGAAAGGGTAAGTTATGTTTTGAAAATGTATGCAGTTGATGTTAATATTACAGTTTTTCTTGGCTTTGCTTGCAGTCGAAATTACTTGCAACCAATTGCAGAACTTAAAAAAAACAAAACGAAACCAGAACTAAAATGAGATGAATAAACACATTGGCACAAAAAAGTTTTCAGAAAAAATAAATATTCCCATAATGAATAAGAACAAGTAGTGAACACTAAAATCGAGCAAACACCTTTCTGATATGTTGGTTCATCATTGTCTTCTGTAATGGTATTTTGCTCTGCTTTTATAACTGCACGTGGGAGGTTAAACCTCAATGGATGGGAGTGAAATACTGCCATCACTGGAGTGTAATTAGTTTGAGAAACCTTCCTCGACATCAGTCTTATAGCTTGAAGTATTAAAATTTCATTCTCGGAATGCCTTCTGGACTTCTTAAAAGCCCACTAAAAATTCGTTTTTTTTCGGACTTCTCTTAGTTTTTCAATGACTATAAAGAAGGAATAAACGTTCTTATCTATCTAGATAATGTAAAACTAAAACTAGTGTAGACAACAGAACAGATAACAAAAGACAAGCTCATTTAATATACTTATAAGATTCAATATTTTCATTTACTTGATTATGCCTCTCAGGAAGTCAGCAACAAGCTATGATGATGTTAAATTCATGATTAAAATAAAATTTTGTTAAAGTTTGAGATTACCGGCAAAGGAAACTAATTTTCTGTGTTTGAAATATTAACATAAAAAATAAATTTATCGAAACTGTAAGTAGCGTCATCTCTTGCCTTTTATTTCCTTTGTGAATAACAACAAATTGGAAAATTTTCCATTGAATTCTAAACCTATATTCTCTCAAGTATACGTTGTCATGCTCGGTAACCCTAAACATGGAGCTTAATTTTTACAGCTTATATAAAAAATAATGAAATAGACAATTTACTGTGGAAGGTTAAGAAGGAAATCGAGTTATTTTGTTAGATACGTGAATACAATAACAACAACGGGATTTTTTAACGTGAAGTGTGTCCTAAGTTGACATTTCTAGGTTTATATTTTAACTTCTGTATTTCAGTTAAAGGTTAATTTAATGAAATATTTGGTCAAAATACTAATACTAATTCATAGTACTTGTAAAATGTATATTAAAACTTTAATAATACTAGAATGTTTTAGAATAAAACATTGTTTGTTTGTTTTGAATTTCGCGCAAAGCTACTCGAGGGCTATCTGCGCTAGCCGTCCCTAATTTAGCAGTGTAAGACTAGAGGGAAGGCAGCTAGTCATCACCACCCATCGCCCACTCTTGGGCTACACTTTTACAAATGAATAGTGGGATTGACCGTACATTATAACGTCCCCACGGCTGAAAGGGCAAGCATGTTTGGTGCGACCGTGATTCGAACCCGAAACCGTTGGGCCCGGATAAAACATTTTCCAATTAGCATGATAGATATTTATTAATATTTGAATAAAATAAAGTAAAATGTTAAACAAATAAAATTTAGTGTTTTTTTAATGGATTAAAAAATGTAACATTAGTTAAGTGTAATATTAGGTAAATGTATAATGGTTAAGAAAAATCAATAAAACAGACTTAGTGTAAGAGTTTATTTCAAATATGACAATAGATTTAAAAAAATATACATTTACATTTTTAAAATATCTAATGTAATTTAAGTGTTCTAGATTTCAATTTAAGTATTTAGTTGGATCGCGAGATGGATAGAAACACGCATAACGAATGTACAGACTTAGTAATGAATAATTAATATAGTGCACGTGACCTTAGCTGGGCGACTTATTACATCACACTCTCGCTAGAAGGCGGTGAGAGAAAAGACTCACGTATAACAAAGGTTTATTGATTGACGAACTTAAGTCAGAACTAAAAGAGATGAAAGTTTCAGCGGCTAAACTATTAATAGAACAAAGTTCTAATTTAGATAAAGCTATTAGCAAATTATAACATGATCATAATCATTAGAATATCACCAGAGTCATGAATAAGATGGAATATAACTTGAGATATCTGTAAGCTAAGATATCATGAGAATCATTAACAAAATCGGATATCGTTAGAGTCATGAATAAGATGGAATATAACTAGAGATATCTGTAAGCTAAGATATCATCAGAGTCATTAACAAAATCGGATATCGTTAGAGTCATGAATTAGATGGAATACTGTTAGAGTCATTAGCAAGATGTGATTTATTGTGAGATATAACTTGATTTAGTTATCAGTAAACTAGGATTTACTCATCACTAAGACAGTATTTAGTTATCAGTGAGATAAGACTTAGTTGTACAAATTGTCTTGTACAACAAAACGATTCCTGATTCTATCTGTAAACAGTTGTGCTCACAAAATTAATACTGTATGACCTCAAAAATTCAAATCTCAAATCATGTTCCGTTCATCTGTCGGTTTCATTGTTTTATAAAACTGTAATAAAATGCCCTTTTACATACATCTCAACGCTTCGCTATTAAAGATTTGGAGTAGAGTCTATTTACTTTAACAGTTTTGTTTTATTTGTACCTCTAAAACGTTTAAAACGTGTATGTTTTGTAGAAAGTTAATATAATGTTATACTGTGTTTCGCGAGATAAGAAATTTGTTTGGCATTTGCGACAATTTCTAAAGGAATATAGAATGAGACAGGAATGTTAGAAAATACGACAGTGATGATGTGTTTTTAATGGAATTGAGTACGAATTATGGGCGTGGCATTTCATTCCCTCAGGAACCACTGTGCATGGAACTTAGCAACGAGTTGAAGTTCGCAATTATGTGCAAAGGCAACACCAAGCCAATCAGAAATGAACCAGTGCTGCCCTCTAACAACTTGTCGCTCATACAGTTCAGCAGTATTGGAAATATCGACTCGAAAGATACTGTCTCCTGACAACAAAACCCTAATATATATTTCTGGACGAATTCAACAGCGAGGGCTAGCTAAGTTTCTCCAAGTGGTGGCCATACTGAAAATACTTCTGGTAGTGTAGAACTCGTAGGATCCCAGGAGTTTGTGTCCAAACATTAATGAAACATTGGACTGTGACTGACGACAAGTAGTGTTCTAATTTTTCTGAAGGTTTTTCTTGTATCGTAAAGGACTCGTTAGCAGACAATTTATTGAACTGTAAATAGTAAAAATAGGAACAATTATTTCGAAAACCTAGTTAAACGGTCAGAATAGAAGTTTCTAATGTATTGTTTAGCCTCGTTTAGTTAATACACTTCTAAGCCTCTTCTGGGCTCGCTGGTTTTGTCTTTTGTTACAACAAAATTTTCTCAATGTTTTACTCATTTCACCTTTCTTTCTTCTCTCTGATAATCTAAACATTTTAATAAAATGCATTTTTTAGTCCCATAATTCAACTGTAGTTTTGTAGATCCCTGATATGTAGATGTTAGTTCCAGCCCTGATGTTTTATAGAAATCATTTATTTTGCCAATAGTGACTCCACCTAACGTGGAATTGGCTTACTTTAGGACAATCGTCCCATTTGGACATACCGCAATTATGGTGATTTTATCTTAATTATCAAATCTCTGAATTAACGAGAAACGGTTCATGACTCTTATGCCGAAATCATCTCCAATTTGAATCGTTTCTTCAGATAAAACATCGTTTACGCGAATCGAACAAACTTTTTCATTCAAGGATATTTAGACACATCAGGAGGTTGAGTGAATTGCTTGTCATTTCTTATGAATGTTTACAAGTAGAGAGCCAGTTGAACTGTCGTTTTAATTGTAGGATAACTTTGTTTCTCGAACTTTACCTATTGCACGTTATAATCCTGTAGACGATTATTTACGAGTGTTTTATTAACTATTTATAACAGTCTTTCTGAAGGTTTCTGTAGAACTAAAGTGTATTTTTTTTCAAACAACCAATAAATTTTCCGTCTTTATACTATTATCTGATTGTAACGTATCTCAGCTGCACTGTAATTTTTTATACAGGTATGACCATACTCTCACTTCGAAAAGATTATTGCTGGTAGCATTTCATTGTTTCTAGTTTTATCTAAGTGGTCAGTGCAAAATAAAATTGGTTCAAGGCTCTCCATTATAGTTTTTTAAGGTAAATATTTACAAATATTCATTTTCTAAGACCTATGAAGACACAAGAATTAAGTATTGTGTAGATTTGGTGTATAGTTTTACTGATAAAGTAAAGAGAAATACGATAACAGTATCGTTAGACACTCCGTCTTTATACCCACTCTAATTATTAAATTACATTTTAATTCATATTAATCCCCTGCTAGTACGACGGTAAGTGTACGGATTTACAACGCTAAAATCAGGAGTTCGAATCTTCTAGGTGGGCTCAGTAGATAGCCCGATGTGGCTTTGCTATAAGAAAACACACACACAATTCACATGATAAGAACATCTGACACAGTTCAAAAACACAACCTGACGGGTTAATATATATTGCGCTCAAGCTTAAACCAAAATGGTTTCTTTTTAGTATTAATTATCCTTTTGCTAATATTTAAAAACTAAATATTAAGAGTAACGTAACTGATTCAGTTGTGTTTAAAGAAACAAAATGCGAACTATTTTTAACCGCGGAATACACTAAGAGATTTATAACGCGAATGTTGTTATAATCAGTTCTCTATATTTCGTTAGTGAGTTATGTCTTAAAATATAAATATAGCAATTATTTTGTACGACGGAAACCATAACAATATTGAAAAACAATATAAACTGAATATTGATAGAAGGTGGAGAATGAAACGGACGATTGGTAGATATTCTATGTTGTTGTAACCAAGACAATAAAAGTATAAACATTATATTTCATGTTTACATGAATTGTGCTTAAATCAAGTTGCTTTCTTTCGTTCATTTTAACTTTGGTATCTTGAAACGACTTAAAGATCAAACGCTCGCAGAGAGTGGAGCTTTTCTTCTTCGCGATAGGTTCTATTGAAATATAAATTATTTTCTTTTAAATTCATCTAAAGAACTGTTTCGTGTGTATATAAACGTAAGTTATCTCTCATCAGATAGAAACTACTAATATCTGATACATGGTACAGAAAAACAAAACATGGTAAATTATCTGTCTTCGGAAAGGAACTATTAGCATCTGATACGTACTATACAACAAAAAAATATGGTACACTACCTAACATTTGGTTGAATTATTGACATCTGATACGTGTCACAGAAGAAAAAAAAAACGTGTTACATTATCTCTCGCCAAATTTCATATCTTATCCAAGTTATAAAACTTAACGACACCAACTGGCCATTTGCGACTAATAACGAATAATTCTTCAATTTATACATGCGTTCTGTTTCGACTGAAACTGAAAATAAGTGGTAGTGGTTATTATAAAATGCATGAATTTCTGAGAGGGACCATAGGTTGAATAAGAGGGGAATATTAATGTATTTTGTTCGCAGTTGATCATGTGATGTATGAATATAGATAAAGAAATGATGTTTATCATTTGGAAGTGTTTGTGTGTTACGTTTAATTACCGATATGAAGAAGGCACGTCCAAGTATTGACGTATCAGATAGATATTATGTATCACATTCGTAATATCTGTACTACAAATATTTTATCTGTTACTGTAATGTCTTTACAAACCAGTATATTTCGGGAACATAACAGCTTGTTAGCTCGAAACAAGTTCTAAATAGTTTATCTTTATTTCCAAATTATTCTTGTTCTTGATTAGTTACTATCTAAAACTAGTAAACCATCGAACCATAAAACATTACAATAGATGGATGGCTTACTATCTTACAATGCTAAAATCAGGGGTTCGATTTCCCTCGGTGGGCTCAGCAGATAGACCGATGTGGTTTTGCTATAAGAAAACACACACACACGCGCTTACTAGGATACAACATCTGACCAGCATCCTGATCATTTCTTTGTTACGACACTAGAATAGTACCACAAAGTGTACGAAATCATTTAGTTCTTGTGGCACTAGAATAGTAATACAAAGTTAACGAAATTATTTAGTTGTTGTGGCACTAGAAGAGTGCCACCAAGTTACTGAAATGATTTAAACGACAAAGTTTAGAACCTTTTCAATTTATTGAAATTACGGTAACTAACATCAAATTAAAAACCGCTGTATAATGAAATTAATGAAAAAAATAAAAACATTAATCACAATATAATATTCATTTCTACCAGTCGCCATTTTAATTGGACATTTGCTGCCAAATCTTATCTACCCGTGGTTATCACAAACTAAATTTCTTTTTAAGTCAACTATCCCACAATAAAGTTTTATTCCCAAATACATCCATCAGAAAATTAAAAATTTGGTAACTTGAAAACATATTTCTATATTCCATATAATTTTACTATATAAAAAACAACTTTTTAATACATATACCGTTGCAGTTTTAATTTAAGCAATTTAAGTAAAATTAATCAACGTAACAACGCCCTTTGTAATTACAACATACTAATGTTCAGTTATGCCATTTGATACGTTAAAATAAAAACTGATAGTTAAAAATTTGTTACTTAACATGAAATATCTCTTCTTTCTGCTCCCTCCCAGTAAAATAGGTGGAGTTTAAAACAAATGTTATCTCTTAGCACCTACATAATAGAGAGAGAGTTATACACATTAAAAACAGTTCTGTCAAAAGACTGGGGTAAAAAAAAAAGTTTCCTACCACAAACTGATATTTTTTTTATATATTCTGGAAATTAAACCTGGACGTGAAACTCAACAAAACAGTATATTACCATACAATAAAGAAGAAATACAAATGATAGTAACTATGTCTTTTAAAACCAAATTATATTATCAACTGTTAAACCTTTGGATTATTTTTATTTAACTATTTACAAAAATATGCTACCAATTGTTCCATGAGAGAACGATTGGTACATAAGATTGGATTATTATATATCTTATACACAACATATTCCATAAATACTTGATTAGTTAAATTTGTTTCTATCTTTACAAAACTATGAACTTAAGGCTAGAAAATGACTTTAAAATGAAAAGTATCACTGAGCTTCGAGTGTCTAGTGTTCAAAGTATCCTCTATATATTGTTTTTATTTGCTGATCAGTGGAGTATTCTGAAAATTCTCCAAATACAGTTCAATAACCCTCAAATAACAGTGATGTATCCTCAGGACTCTTCCAATATGGCTCAATACCCATCAAGGAACAGTTATGTATCTTCAGAACTCTTCTGCAACCTTTTTGTTATGTGACATGTGGCATATGGAAACATTAGTTTAGTTAAAAACCAAATATCTGAGCATACACAAGAAATAGTTTTACTAAGCTAGCTTTTACGTGTACATCCCATAATGTTTACAAAGATACAAAATTAAGTAGCATGAAGCTTATTTGTTTACTTTTTACTGAAGTTCCAATCTATTTTTAAATTAACAGTTACTCAAGATTATTGTGTGGAAACAAAGTTTAAAAATCGAAGTTTTGGTTATCTCCACACTTAAGTTTTGCTTAACAGTAACAGTCTCATGTTCTAGCACTGAAGAAGCCAAAGAAAAGTTGAAATGCCAGGTTGAAATAAGTTCTATTATAAATTATCTGAAGGTAATTTTTCTCACTGTATTTTAATTTTTTGTTTATTTAAGTTTATAGCCAAATAGTATGTTGACTGAAATGTTTGAAAAGATAGTATTCAAAGATTGAAGTATAACAACAATATAAGGTTAGTTACTCACCAATTAAACAAATATTTATTGTCAACAATAATTCCAGACACAGTTGTTCATTTATCTCCCTGACATTCATTTTCAAAAATAAAATAATTCACACAGAACATAGTCCAAACTGTAGTGTATAATAATATCATTTAGTTACACATATTAGGATCAAAATCCAACAAGGCAAGACCAAAGAGCTACATATAACAAAGCTATGAATATTCAGTCAATAGGCACAACAATGTCACAATGACAATAAACTGGGCACTACAATATTGAACGATGACTTTATAATGCTAAATGACTTATTGATCAGAATTAAGTAACATTAACAATAAATAATATCCAATTTTCTTTGGCTAAACTATTGTTTCAAGCACCAAACCAGTCTGAATATTGAAGCATTGCTTGCCCAGTGAACTATGCCAGGTTTTAACATACTTTTCATTGGCCATTAATTCTTTTCCTTTGAATTCCAATTAATTAAAAGACACTAAGTACCTTCACACACTTATAGTTAAAAAACAAACAAACTCCACATGTAAGCAACATCACTTTAGCAACTAAAAAGTAGGCTTAACCATTGTTAAGCCTACTTTGCAGCATTTTAATATTCTTTAACAGTGTAACAGTTCATCTCTTCAGAAGTCTTGCAAATAAGTTGAATACTAACAACAATAATCAATAAAATAAACAGGCTTCAATCAACAATGGCCTGCTTCTGTGTGGAAAATGGACAGATATTCATGCTGGCACTCTGTGGAAGACTATTTGTTGGAAAAAATTCCAAAATCCAAAATTAAGTTTTACGTTTAACCTGTCTAAAAAATCTTAAAAACGTCAGAAGTTAAACTTTTTCCATTCCCAAATTAGCTCTACGCATGAGTGAATTTTATGGTGAAGAAAACTGGAAATTTGTTTTGATAGTAGTGCTAAAAGAAGAAATCCTGAATGTTTAGTATAGCACATTGTAGTGTTTTAGGATAAAGGGTTATATTTTGTGTTTATTAATACAGTTTGAACTCACACATGTTTCACACATGGCAATCAACATGTCTTCATCAAGTTATGTACGAAATTTAAAGGCATACTGTCAATGTCATTACAAAAACTTGCTGCAACATAAGTATTAAATGTTCAAGAAAACCTAGTTTTGTTTGGAAAACACTATGAAACTTACTCTTTACATACAAACTGCAAGTTCTCATTCAAAAATTATTTATAAACTATACAATAAAACGATGAATAAAAATCACTCACAAATGTCAATACACATATATCTGTGTATAAGACTCTTCAAAAAACTGCTACAAAATACAATAAAATAAATACGGATTGAAATGCTCAATGTTCTGAGATCTATTATGAGATAAGCATTACTGTCAATTGAGGATAATTAAATTATGAAATTAAATGCAAACTGGAATGTTCTTGCATTTTCGAAGTTTATACACATTAGCAACTGAATATCCTTTTTCCTGCTTTTCATCTTTTGAATTGTAAAAGATGGCAAAAATCGTCCACATTGTAAAGTAAAACGATTTCATATTGATAAATTATTTACTTGTCAAAACAAAACTCCTGTTAAAGAAACTTTAAACCCTATTAGCTTAAATTGTTAGAAATATCTTTGTTCTGTATCACTGTAAGAATTCCACTCTTTGGGAAACTAATAAACACTTGTTGATCATTGGGAAAATGGTGCAAAAAATACTTAAAATAAGGACTATCAATCTTGGTAAAATTAATGACTGTGTCTCGGTAACTCAGACAATTGAGTCTGACACCACAAACAATTGAGTCTAATACACGAACAACCGAGTCTCTGTGACTTTAATAAATGAGTCAAGTATCATGAACCTATGAGTCTAGTATATGAGCAACTGAATCTCATTGATTCAAACAGTTGATTCTCAGATTATGATAAACCTTTATTTGTGGAAACACACACCAGTCTCTAAGAGTAAATGAAAGTGTGTATGAAAGACATTATGTGGGCCTACATTCATAGGAACACAATGTAAAGGAGTAGATATAATCAGATACAGTGACATGTGCTTGGTCATGAAAAACACACACCAGTCTCCAGAAGTAGCTTTAACAGTACATAATGAAGATAATGTAAACATAGTCATGGAAACATAAGCATCCTTCTCAATGATTTGAAATCATGCTTATGAAAAGATGCCCAAATTAATCTGATTATCTCGTTGTTGTGTTAGTATCTGACTAAACTAATTTATCAGTTAAAGATGTAGCCCATACACTCTAATAACAATTAATGTATTTCCTTTATCAGTTAGTGATGTAGCCCCTACTGTAAAATAATAATAAATTTACTTCCTTTACCAGTTAGTGATGTAAACCCTACTCTCTAATAATAACTAATAGACTTCCTTTATCAGTTAGTGATGTAAACCCTACTCTCTAATAATAACTAATAGACTTCCTTTATCAGTTAGTGATGTAAACCCTAATCTCTAATAATATTTACTCTCATTTTGTGATAATAACTAATAGACTTCCATTATCAGTTAATGATGGAACCCCTACTCTCTGATAATTAATTTACTTCCTTTATCAGTTAATAATGTTACCCCTACTATCTAATAATAATTAATTTCCTTTATCAGTAAATGATATAGCCCCTACACCAATAATAACTAATTGACTTCCTTTATCAGTTAATAATGTAACCCCTACTATCTAATAATAAATTTACTTCCTTTATCAGTAAATGATGTAGCCTCTACACTCTAATAATAACTAACAGACATCCTATATCAGTTAATGATGTAGCCCCTACACTCTAATAATAATTGTCTTCCTCTAGTAGATTGAATCAATTGATTCAGACCAGATATCTCTTCAACTTTTATGAAACTGTTTGTTAGAAAGGATTTTCTGAAACTTGACAACTTACCAAAGAAGAGCAGTAGTCAAGGTGATTAATGGTATATATCTACTTATATACACTTTAGACTCTGATAAACATATGTTTTGAAATGTATAAAAATGACAGGTTTCAAAATAGAAAGAAATGAAGAACAGAAACCTTAAAACTAAACAATTATTTTCTTGCTAGAATATTGAGATAATGACATTATTGACCATTTGTGGCAGTTGTGCATTAAGTTTAACTGACTGGTTGGAAAAATCAGAACACTAGGTTTAAAATTATTGGTTGGAACTGTAGCAATACTACTTAGGATAGTGGCAACAAAAGGGTAAACCAATTCGCTGAGATAGTGTCATAAACATACTAAGCCTATTAGTTAAGTTAATGTGAACACTGGGCTTGATAGAGACAACTAATTATGGTGACTATGTAAGACTTTGAATTTCATAATAACTTCACATCTAGATTTCACCACACATATAATTTTCCTAGTCAAAGCCACTTACACATACTAAACGTTTTCCCAACAAGATTCTCAGCAACTAAGAAACTATTTTTTGACTTTGACAGTAGTTTAACAAAAGACTGATTGTAGCATGTGATATAGTAATTTAAAACAGTCTTCTAATACTTTCACATGAAACAAAAGTGACATTCAAATTATTCAAAATCACTGTTTGAACCTCCTGTGTATATTCTATCTGTGCTGATATGCATCTAGATTTACATGTCCTGAGCATGGTAACAGCAAAAGAACTGTGACAGAGTTTAGCCACACTTCAAACGTTTAACCTGGAAAAACAACAGCTAATCTATACCAATATTCTAAGTGCTTGGCACTGCTTCTAGAATCTATCTAACTAGACCGAATTCTGTGGTAAATGGAATGACACCGCCAGGTCCAGCTAAAGATGATGATCCCATCAACTCTTCGTCCATCTGCCTGGCTGCCAAACGTCCTTCATTGATAGCATGCACCACAAGAGATTGGCCTCTTCTACAGTCTAGAAAAATTCAAAATACTGACTTTCAAAACTTATTGAATGTGCTCAAAACCTGGCTTTTATAAACCATTAACAGCTACTAATTTAAATGAAAACTATAATTATACAACTGAACTAAAGCAAAATAAGCATTAAAATAAGATTTACCATAGTTTAAGCCACACAATAAATAATATTTAAACAAAGCATTATCATAAAAAATTATCAATGAACTAACATTTAAATAAAGCATAATCATAAAAATTATGAAATAAACTAATATTTAAACAAAGCATAATCATAAAAAATTATGAATGAACTAATATTTAAACAAAGCATTATCATAAAAATTATGAAATGAACTAATATTTTAATAAAGCATTATCATAAAAAATTATGAATGAACTAATATTTAAACAAAGCATTATCATAAAAAATTATGAATGAACTAATATTTAAACAAAGCATTATCATAAAAAATTATGAATGAACTAATATTTAAACAAAGCATTATCATTAATAATTACCAATGAACTAATATTTAAACAAAGCATTATCATTAATAATTACCAATGAACTAATATTTAAACAAAGCATTATCATAAAAAATTATCAATGAACTAATATTTAAACAAAGCATTATCATAAAAAATTATCAATGAACTAATATTTAAACAAAGCATTATCATAAAAATTATGAAATGAACTAATATTTAAATAAAGTATTATCATAAAAAATTATGAACTAATATTTAAACAAAGCATTATCATAAAAAATTATGAATGAACTAATATTTAAACAAAGCATTATCATAAAAAATTATGAAATGAACTAATATTTAAACAAAGCATTATCACGAAAAATATGAATGAACTAATATTTAAACAAAGTATTATCATAAAACATTATCAATGAACTAATATTAAACAAAGCATTATCATACAAAATTATCAATGAACTAATATTTAAACAAAGCATTATCATAAAAAATATTAATGAACTAATATTTAAACTGTGTTTACAAAAATACTGAAAAAGTTGTGTTTTTAAAAATTGTTTATTGTGGGAAATATACAGAGGGATAAAAAATATATGGTGCAAATATTCAAACATATTTACCAAATTATTAAAATAAGATAATTATTTTACATGCTATGATATCACCTAGTAAAGTTATACACACAAAACTCGTTTATGGCAACCAAATTTTAGTAGTTATTCAATATTTTCTATGTATTCTTAAATGTATTTTCAGGTAGAGTATTCATGATGAAATTTAGTTGAATGGGCAGCAACTGCTTGTCATAGAAATAAATGTAGAGGCCATCATTTCAAAAACTTTCCACCTTTTATCTTCTGGTATTTTCTATACACTTCTGCAACATGAGTCTTTTGAAATGTCTCACTTGTTACAAATAATTTACAAAATTGAATTATAGAATCAGAAAAGAAAAAAGGAAAATTAATCATGAATTCAACAGACATCTTTCATTTGAATTACCAGTTCTATATCATCTTTCATTTCTGTCTTCAAGGTGGTGATTTTTCCTAATTTTAGATAAAACTAATTCTAGAGATATTAGGCTAAATAAAAGAGGTGGACTGAACTTAATTCTAGAGATATTGGACCTGATAAAAAATATAGATTGAACCTAATTCTAGAGAGATATTAGGCAGGATAAACAAGATAGATTGAACCTAATTCTAGAGATATTAGGCTAGATAAAAAGAGATAAAAACTAATTTTTGAGAGACATTAGGCTAGATAAAAAGAGATTCACCTCCTGCTGCATACACCTTTGGGACTGAAGTGTTATATTTGTTTGATACAGTAGAAATATTGGAACGAACATCTTTTACCAGAGCAAGCTCTTCAATCAGGTATTTTTCAGGTCCCAGGAAACCCATGGCCAAAATAACCAAGTTGGCCTGTTGAAATATATTGTAGTTAAGTAGTGATCTTTACTTCAAACACAACTAATTAGATAAGTTCTTAGATCAAAACTTAACCAATTAAGCTGGTCTTTACATCAAAACCTAACTAAATGGAATGGTTCCTATATCAGAACTCAGTCAAGTATTTTTGTTGTTAAGTGCAAAGCTACTCAGCAAGCTATCTGTCCTCAAATAGAAACCTAACCAATTATGTTGGTTCTTATATTAAAACCTAACCAAGTAGACTTATTTTTAAATTGAAACCCAACCAATTATACTTGTTCTTACATCAGACACTCACAAATGAATCTTGTCCTTATTGTAATTAATATTATCTTCTGATCAAAGTAAGATGTTGACATAAATCAGAACTAAAAACATTATATCTAGTACTGAGCACAGTTAAATATAATGATTAGAATACACTGTTTAATACATTAAGCACCCTCACTATTAACAAATTTTCATTATATCTAGTACTGAGCACAGTTAAATATAATGATTAGAATACACTGTTTAATACATTAAGCACCCTCGCTATTAACAAATTTTCAGTTATAAACCCAGTAATATCTTACAAGGTTTGATGAGCCTGAAGGCTTAAGGTAAACCTGCATATATAAAATAAGCTAGAAAAGCAGAATAATTATTACAATAAAATAATAAAGAAAAATTAGAAAGAATAAAAGGTTGATATATTACATATCATAGCCCACAATGTGATAAAAGTTTATCTTTTTTAGACTGACAGCCACGTGTAAACTACCACACTGTGGTAAAAGTTATATTTGGCATGGTCAGCTCAGTAGATCTAGGTTAGTCTTAAGTCCTCAAATTATACTAACACTGTAAAATAATCTATTATAAATGTTATCAAAAATCATAACTGCTCTATAGAATTGTAATTAACTTACTAAAACACAGAAACAAAAAATAAAACTAATAAATAACAGTAAATATATTAAAGGATCTAAAAAGATATACAAATATGTAAATTTTTAATTCTGTACACATATAAACTTAAAACCACATATATGTAATGCATTAAAATGACATTTACTACTAAATACATTATCTGAACTACAAGAATATCTTTTAAACTATTTGCTGGAGTTGTATCCAAGCCAGTTTCACACTTTCAAACAATGTGTGAACACAGTTATTCACTAGCCAGTTTCACACTTTCAAACAATATATTGATAGAGTCATTTACTAAACAACTTCAAACAATATATTAACATAGTGGTTCACTACAAAGATTCAGACTTTCAAATAATATGTCTACAGATTTAGGTGTGTGTGTTTTCTATAGCAAAGCCACACTGGGTTATCTGTTAGGTCCACAAAGTGGAACAGAACCCTTGATTTTAGCATTGTAAATTTGTAGACTTAACGCTGTACCTGCAGGGAACCACAGATTTAGTCACTAAAGATTTTCACACTTTCAAACATTACAGTACTGAAATTGTGTACTAAGTAAATCACAATTAAACACACACTTGGAAACAATAAACTAAAATTCATTACCAACTAAATTGTATGGCACCAGCTGATTAATTGTTTTAAAAGTGAAGCAACTACACTATTTCTCCAACATTACACATGTGCATTTAACATTCTTCCTAACTTTGGAAAGTTTAAGTGTGATACCTGTACAGACATCTGTTCATTCTGGTTTGCATTACGAAAATGTTCAAAACCTACCTTAAAATCTCTACTAGAATTTGGTAATTCTTGAAATGACCATCGACCAGTTGGATCTTTTGTCCATTTCACATTTACAGTTCTAATTCCTGCTACATGACCTTGGCCATCATCAAGGAATTCCTGGTCAATTAAGTAAAAATTTCAGATTCCATTACTAATTTCACATTAATATTATCTTAAAAACGAAACTACAATACAAGACACCCAAATAAGTTTTATTATGTTACACTGATCACAGTCTCTTAATTTTAAAATTTCTAAACATGATTTCCACCTCAGGAATTTAGGTTATCATTATTTCAGTATGAAAGACATTCTCCCAAAAGGACAACTGAAACCACTACATGAGGAACTTGTAAGGAAGAACTAAACAGCTTCCTAAGAACAAGAATCTCTACCTTGCTAAGTATACAGAAATTTCTTGGATCTTGTCCATACTTCAGTCTAACTTCTTCATGACCATAGTCCACTCTGAACACCTTCGGCCACTGTGGCCATGGATTGGAAGATTCTCGTGTGGGAGGAGGTTGTGGAAGAATTTCAAAAGTAACCACACTACTTGCTCCCTAGAGGTCATGGAAATGGGTAATATTTCATCTTGGTTTACTTTAGAAAACAAAACTGAAACCTCACCACCACACAGACACATATAACAGTTGTGTTAATTATAACCTTGTATGAATATACCACTTATTGTTGTTATAATTAAACGGTTTATAATTATGAAATAAAAACCCTATAACTTGAGCACTTTCAAAAAGTGGACCTTTCTTCTTTAGGACAAACACTTTGCTCCTGAAGAAGAAATGTCCACCTTTTGAAAGTGCTCAGGTTATAGGATTTTCATTTGATATCTAACATTCTTGAACCTATGTGTTTTTCCAACATCACAAAAAAGGTTTATGATTAGATATGCTTTTGTTTGAAGGATTACCAGTTTAAGATGACAATTACTTTTGTATTTAATTTTAAGCCTCATTGTCCATTAATACCAATACAAAATTAATAAACATCGCGTTTCTCTACTCTGTTGTTAATATCTTATTCGTGAATAACAATCAGAAGAATTAAATATTACTTTGGTATTGAGAGTAAATGCTCAATAAATAACTTATTTGGTTTGTCCTTAAACTATGTAAAGCTTACACACTAAACATATTAGTAAATATTATGCTCTTACTTAACGGACAGAAGAAGAGATTACAAATGTTTTGTAAAATAAACCCAAACCTCTCGAAGTGCAGTGCCAATACAGTCCACTCCTGTGTCACCACCTCCAATAACAATGACATCTTTACCTCGTGCAGAAAGAACATTTTGTTCAACATCCATACCATACTGATTCTTCTGCCAACTCTCCAGAAAACTCATAGCATAGTGTATTCCCTCCAGGTGACGTCCTAAATTTAAGAAAATGTTTTATGGGAAAGTGTTATAATTTTATATATTTAGCTTTTATATCTATATACATATTATTTTTAGAAAAATAAACACATCTGAATTGTACTTGTAGCGTTAAAAATTAATGAGTGGTTATTTCCGTGTAAACTTTAACAAATTATGTATTTTATTATTATTGTTTATTATCACAGGAATAACTACTGGTACACTACAGTGAAAGAGTAACTTAAGGAAAATTACAAGGTTCAGCTCAGATTAGACGAGGGCGGTAGTTTACAGTAATTTTAACATAAGTAGCACAAAAGATAGTGTATTTGTTATATACATGCTTTGTATTTACAGTACTAAACAAATCTAGTTAAAAGGTATTATTTGTTAATAAAAAAAAGTGATAAAAACACATTTTCATCAAAGGTTTTGTTTCTTATTAAAAGAAAAAGATAAATGAATCAAAAACAAATTTTAATAAAAGGTTTCATTGGTTATTAAATGAGAAGGCGAAAGAAAACTTCTATTATTTTCAAGTAAATGTTATTTGGCCATGAAAAATTAAGGCATGTTTGGATGAAAAACATTGTTACAATCACTTTTTACCGCAAACAAAGAGAAGCCTTGTTATCAAGAGATACGAAATTAAGTTTGAAGTTGAAACAGATTTTATAATAAAATCTGTTTGGTTTGTACTCCTTAAACTTAACTAAGGTTCGGCATGGCCAATAATTAAGTCTTACGTACAGCAACTAAAAATGCCTCTTAATTAATAATACAAATTACGGTGATGACTAATTGTATTCTCTCTTGGGGATGGCTACTGCAAATAGCCTTCGAGTAGCTTTGCAAAAAATTCAAAACAAACAAACAAAACTTAACTATTACATAATATTTACAACCAAGCCTCACTGCGTGGTAGTGTTTTTGTGAACTTTCAAATTTTAGACTAGAATATTTCTGTAATAGATTTTTAATACACAATATTTTGTTTATTAAGATATAAATCACACATCATTACCTGGAATTGGGAGATCTCGAGGCCATGTAGCTCCAACAGCAAGAAGTATAGCATCATATTGGTCGAAAAGAAAGTTTGCTTGGACGTCTTTTCCTACATCCACTTTTGTGACAAACTTGACTCCCTCTTCAGCCAGTAAATCTACTCGACGTTGAACCACCTAAAGTCATTATCGTATAATTTGAGATTGAATACTTCAGAAAAAATTAACCTTTGAAATGTTAGTTTTATTCATGATACAATCCAATATACCATTTAAAAACTCAGCAGTATCTTCATTTAGAAAACAACGAAATTCTACTAAAATAACAAACATCATGTATTTAAGTAAACATTATTTAGAGATGGCAATGATAAAGATATGGTGGAAATGTTCAAATATACAAAAATAATTGTTTTACTTGGCATAACAAATTTTCTTTTTCTGTCAATATTATTATTTATGTAATGCGATATCACAATGTTAAAACTCAAGTAGAGACGCAAAATTTATAATGAGTGTTAGTAGTGCTATTTATTGAGTAATATAATTACTAATGCCTCCTTGCATAAAATTATATCATAATAAAATAATAGTATTTATAAAATACTAATTAGCATGAATAAGAATGAGTACCTCTTTGCTTAGTTTCATGGTAGGTATACCATACCGTAAGAGTCCACCAATTCGATCATTTCTTTCATAAACAGTCACTGTGTGACCAGCCTGAAGTAAATAATGCAGAAGCTTAAATATCAGTAGATTCAAATGTTGCCTAAATTCAAAGAATTAAAACTTGCATTGTCATAATTTTAATAGTTGTTAAAATATTTAATGTCTAATATCATAGGGTGCATCACAAACCAAACGACTTCAAATCACTTTCTATCGTAAACAACTTATAAACCATATGTGTGTACATCAAAACATCAGTTAAGCAGTAAACTAAAAAATCTTGATACAGTCCATTGAAAAAATTGTAACCATTATAAGTCTATTTTATTATGATCAACAATAGTTTCCGATTTTCTTTGCCCTTGATTTAAAATGTTCCTTTGCCATTGAAGAAACGCCCTTTTGCCCATGACTAAATGTGCTTTTACTCCTCAATAAAATCACCACCCACCGCCAACTCTTGGGCTACTCTTTTACCAACGAATAGTGGGATTGACCGTCACATTATAACACCCCCACGGCTGAAAGGGCGAGCATGTTTGGCGCGATGGGGATGCGAACCCGCGACCCTCAGATTACGAGTTGCACGCCTTAACACGCTTGGCCATGCCGGGCCCCTCTACCTATAGAAATGTTACTTTTGTTTTATTTTTTCACTGTTTTCAGTGACTCATTTCATTACCTTGTTTAGTTGAGCAGCTGCTGCGAGTCCAGACGGTCCACTTCCTATAATTGCAATTTTTTTCCCTGTACGAAAGGCTGGTAAACGAGGGGTAATCCATCCTTGTTCAAAAGCATTGTCAATAACAGCACACTCTATATTCTTTATGGTTACAGGGGGAGAATTGATGCCCAGCACACAAGCCCCCTGATAAAAGGTTTAAAAAAGTGATCAAGAAGTGTAGAAAGTTTGCTAAATAAGACAGATGTGACTAAAACTAAGTAAACTGTAGAATATCGTAGATAATCTAAAACCGTAGAAAAATTATATCATTAAATAATTATATTAAGCGTTTTAACTTTAAACCAGAAAAGCTCAGGACGTTGTTAGTATTCTATACATATCTATAGCTAGAACTGATAAAATTCCAAAATGATCATAAGTGAGGCAGCGGAAAATTTACAGCTCAGATGCTAACCGACTAAAGTCAACAATTTTTAGATAAAACTTAAATTTGTACAGTACAAACCTCGCAAGGAGCAGGACAGACCCGGCCTGTAAACTCTGGGAAATTGTTGGTTTGAAGTAGTTGATTCAGCGCCTCCTGCCAGTTATTCTGTGAAACATTTAGACAGTTATACAGTATAATATGCCATTTTGTCATTTTTTGTCAAACATTTATAAATTATCTTACATATTGAAGATTGTGATAAAACACAATCATTTTCAGAGAAAAGAAAACAATGTTATGTTAACACCGTGACCTATGTATGGTGGGATTTTAAATTATTGAAAGTGTAATTTTATAATTAATATTTTTGTTTGGTAGGAGTTAAGTTTTGCATGAGGGTAAGGTTATTTTACAGTTTCGTAGGAAGTTTAAACGTCAGGTAGAGAAATGTTTCACACTTGGTTGAGAGATTTTTACTTTAAGGTAGAAATATTTTACAGTTATATGTGAAATGTTTTCACAGTCAGATAAGAAAAAATTTACAGTCAGATAATTAATTACTTTAAAGTTAGATATGAACATTTGTAACAGTCACGTGGGAAGTCTGTGCACGAGGCAGGAGGCTTAACTTAATCTGGAACATTTACAATTCAGAAATTACATAAACATTTTTGATAAACTTCAAAATGTTTTCATTTCATCTTCATAATTTTTTTTTAAATACAATAAATCCGCGTAGTAAACAATGTCAAATATTTTACTTTTATAAAATATAACTATAGTTTAAAATAAATGTGAAATAAACTAGAACAAGTTTGGTTACATAGAAGTATAATAATTATTTATACTTCGGATATTTCGTTTAATCAGAAAATTGTTTCAATGAAAATCCATGACCGTTAGGCCTGTAGTTAAAATTAAGAAGAGATAA
The DNA here is from genome assembly GCF_004210375.1 of Tachypleus tridentatus. Taxonomy (NCBI): domain Eukaryota; kingdom Metazoa; phylum Arthropoda; class Merostomata; order Xiphosura; family Limulidae; genus Tachypleus; species Tachypleus tridentatus. Next base: position 170,682,827 of record NC_134831.1, read on the forward strand.
AAAAGATAATTTTTGTATTTAGTCATTAATTTGGACTATCATCACGTTATTTTACTTTTATTTTTTTATGTAACTTTTAATACATAAAATTTCGGCCCAATTACCTGAGCCTTCAGAGGTGCAACAAATCTAATAAACTCCAGGATCTGATGGGACAGCTCGAATTTCCCCTTTCCGTGCAACAATAAAAACATCAACGCGCCCTCTGTATTTTACAACAATGAGTCTCAATCCTCATCAAATAAAATAATAATACAAGTTAAAATATTGCAAGTCATTTTATTTTGACTCTTTAATACAATGCTAGAAACACATGATAAACTGTAAAAGATAAATAAATAAATGTTGTTAATTTAATTTTACAACAGCAACAGAGATAATGCGGAGCTTAATGTTTGCTGGCTCCGAAGGAAATTCCCATAGTTTCATGGATACGTTTAGAACGTTTGGTTTTGTTGATATAGGTAATCTTTCAGGTTCCATATATGTAAAAGTAATCAACCTATGAAGGATGTAATGCTAGATGTGGTGCACAAAATAGAAAATTATTCTTAATTCGGCAAATTAAGGGTTAAAACCAATTCAGAGTTGGATTTAGGTGTAGCACTTGCGTATTAGTTTTACAGCTTTGTAAGAAGGTGTTTATACATATTTATACCGGCACTGGTGTATAATGTTAAAATTATGGATATATAACGCTCGTATCAATACATAATTAAAATCATTTCAAAATAATGAATGTACACGTTTAAATGTGTCACACGTCGTAGAAACATGTAGAGTCATTAATTTGAAATGATTTTCATTGTGCATTGATTTTAACGTTGTATATTTATTATTTTAAAAAGTTGTTTTGGTCTCTAAACTGAGATCTTTGTTTCTTCAACAGGCAGTTTTAACCCTTTAAAATTCTTAAACTTACTATATATATAATCCACCTAAAATTCTACTGAAAAAGAATATGTTTTTATGTGTTTAACGCAGATGACACTAGAGGGAAAATCAACCTGGAAAGTTTATGTTTTCACAGATACTTCTTTTTAACACTCCAAAAGATGAAAGTTCATAATAATTAAATGAAAAATGTTCTTTGAAATAAGAATAATAGGAAAGTTTCACATAGCAAGGTTAGCTTCACTTCAATATAGTAAGTTACTTACGTGAAAAATCAGATCATTCCATTTCGGTATTATGTTACCCAGTGGACAACCATGGCTTGACTGGCAGAAAGGAACACCACATTCCATACACCTAGTATTTGAAATAGAAATTATTATAATATACTGAAGCTGTGACACGTTCTCCTTCTAGTAATGGAAACAGAGAAACTCTTACAAAAAGAAGGAAACTGTGATATGCTATCCCTCTAGTGTTGGAAATGGAAACTATTACAGTATAATAAAATTATAATAGGTGCTCCTTTTCGTCATCTTCAGGTTGACGAAGACAATCTAAGAAGGTCCAAATGTTGTTCTGTACTTTATTTTAATGCCCATATCAGTTGTCTTGAGAATACAAATTACAGAATACATTCAAAGTGCTATAAATAAAATAATATAATAAACATATATGTGTGTGGTGTGTAAAAAACATATAAAATATAATCGGTTTCACGATCAAAAATCAGTATTACAGATATATATAAATAATTACTGATGTGTTTCTTTTTTCACTGACTAACTCTATACGTAAATTTAGTGTTTCAAAATGTCGTTTCTTCTTATTAATCACTTATCTTCACACCTGACCCTCCATAATATCAGGTCATCCTATAAGTAACATCTGAAAATTTAATACAGAAAGTGCAACATCATTTCTGTCTTTGTAGAAGGTTTTAATGACTAAAATATGTAGTAGGATGTGTATAAAAATGTTCAGACAAATAAAAGAAACGAACCAAACTCCACTTTTTCAAATCATTAATCATAAGAACCCTTATGAAGATGGATGTGTCTGAGTAGCACATTAGACAAACAATGCTTTATGAGTTTAAAAAAGGCAATAGTGTAGCAAAAACTACACGAAACATTCAAGGTGTTTATGTTGAGGAGTCTCTGAATGAAAGAAAATGTTGAAGGTGGTTTCAGAAGTTCAGATCAGGTGACTACAGCTTAAGTGATGTGTCACGTTCAGATCGTCCTGTTGAGTTTAATGATGACTTGCTGCTGGCTACATCTGATGACGATTGTGCTGTAACACTTGAAGAACTAGCACAGAAGCTTAATTCAACCCATTCAACAGTTCACCATCATCTGCAACAGCTTGTCAATACTTGGAAAATGGGTCCCTCATGATTTGACAGAAGCCAACCTTAGAGCAAGAGTGGACATTTGCACTTCTCTGCACTCTCCTGAACGTAACTCATCGTTTTTAGACAGGTTAGTGACTGGAGATGAAAAATGGACATTTTATAATAATGTTAAGTGCCACAGACAATGGCTCAGTGCAGGTAAACTGGCTAAAGCACAGCCAAAAAACAACCTCCACCCTAGGAAAGTCTTGTTAAGCATTTGGTGGGATGTTGTTGATGTGATCTACTTTGAGTAGCTGACACTCAATGTAACGATTACATCAGACTTCTATTGTTAATAGTTAGAGCACTTGAATGTTGTACTGAAAGAAAAGAGGTCTGCTTTGATCACTCATTAACATATTGTGTTACAACAGGATAATGCACAGCCCCATACAGCAAGGATCACATCTGCAAAGACTGAAGAGCTAGACTGGGAAAAACTTCCACATCATCCTTATTCTCCAGACCTTTCCCCCCATCTGATTATTATCTATTCCGAAGTTTGCAGATTCATCTTGATGTAAAAGAGCTTGGAATGCATGAAGATGTCAAAACTACCCTCTCTACATTCTTTTCCTCCAAACCTCAATAATTTTATAGAAGTGGCATTTAGAAACTTGTGAATCGTTGGCAAGAAGTAATTAATAATAATGGAACATACATTATTGATTAAGTAACATTAAAAGCGTTTGAAATCCTTTCTCATATTCTGAGCCAAAAATCAGACATTATTTAAGGGATGACTTGATACAATGAACTAATATGAAACAGAGCTTTTAGTCAACATGTTTTTTCAGTACCTTGCAGCTTGTACTTGTAGTGTTTTCCTAACTCCTTTGTGATTGTAAATCTCATTCCAGTCCTTCATTCTTTCAGATGGTGATCGATAGAAAGATGTCTCTCTCTGGTACTTCATGAAACCTCTAGAAGTTAGAAATCAAGATTTTCAACATAGACAATATTATATGAAAATCTATAAGAAAGCTACAAAAAGATGTACAGGCTAATAGTTAAGTTGGGCTTCATTATCATTATCAACCAAGACATCTCTTATTATCAGAGACAAATAAAACTCAGGACCTAATATCTAATTGTTTAATAAAGTAGTGTCCAGTTTGACTTCACTGTTAATTCACTCATTTTCACTGAAAAATAAAATTCAGAACTTATTCTATTATAGTTTTGTCTTGCTATTGTTAAAAGGAATGGAACTTATAGATAGAGTAACCCAAGGGGAACAGTCTAATGAGGGTTTGCTCCCTCTGATAAACTGAATGTTTTTGTTTAATTTTAAGCAAAGCTACTCAAGTGCTATCTGCTAGCTGTTCCTAATTTAATAGTAATAGACTATACAAAATGCAGAAAGTCAACACCACCCACTGCCAAATTTTAAGCTGCTCCTTTACCTACAAAAAGTGAGATTGACCATCATAATATAACGTCCATTTTGCTGAGAGGGTGAGAATGATCAGTGAAGGGATTATAATCCACGACTAGCAGATTATAAGTTGAGTGCTCTAAACACCAGGCCATGCTAGGCCACACTTGAGCTGTAAAATTGTGTAAAAACACATAAACACACCAGGGTTGAATGTAAGGTTTCTATTAGGTTAAAAAAAGAATTTTGAACAAAGTTAAATATATTTGTTGCTTGAAGTTTTTAACTGTAGTTTTAAATGCATTATGTTTCTGAGAACCTCTTCATATTAACAGGCTTAGTAAATGTTTATAAGTTTCACCACCATTCAAAAAAAAGACTTACTTCAGCTTATCCAGTTTCTGAAACTGCATCTCCTTCATCTCAAAGTCAGGTACTGAATCTTCAATGTCTCGTACACCAGGACTAACGAGTTGCTTTGCGGGTGAAGTGGGTGATTTTGCGCACAAAGACAGGTCCAAAGTCTGTGGTTTCTCAAGTTCTGTATCTTTCTTTTCTTTTTGTTTCTCTTCCTGTTCTGCTTCAAGTAATACACGGCGATAGTCTTTTGGAAACACCTGTCAACATTGGAAAATTAGTAAAGAAGCCATTTATTTGATGAGTTTTTGCTAACCACACTTTTGAAAGTCCATATTTGCATTTTTTTATAAAAGGCAAAGATATTAATGTTATCAGTTGCAGTTCCCAATTTTCAACTTATAACTATAAGGAAAGTAACTGGTCATTAGCACCCTACTGCCCACCTCTCACTTGAATCTTTTATGATATCTAACGGGTTCGAACCCAGGTCACCAGTTCTACCACTTGGCCAATTCGTGCACCCCCTTCTGAACATCAACAATAATAATAATGATAAAGATTATCTTTTAGAATTAGCAGTCAACCTACTTGTGTGATGTTAACTAATACCAGCCCGAACAACAGACACACTTAACAAAGTGCTACAGAATAAAAACATTGCAAACACATACAAAGTTTTACATATGAATAATAAGCAACTAATTCTTGACATAAGATAGACTTTATAGATCTAGTCTTTAGGCCATTTGAATTTAAGATAATAATATATGTTCTAAATTCTTATTCAATGTAGCTAAAATCTGGGTTTTGATACCCTTGGTGGGCACAGTACAGATAGTCCATTATGTAGCTTGTGCCTAACAACAAACATTATTTACTGAAAATGCTGGCTGTGGTATTAGGTAGCTGTTGAACATGCATACAAATAATGTTTTTCAAAATTTTCTACTACAAGTTCCTCATAAAGATAAAAAATTTAACTTCTCATTAGTCATAACTAATAACGGTGATAACTTAACTTACTGAAACATTAAGCACATTAGTAATAAGCTGTGAAAATTATCAACAAGTGACAAAAATGTTAAGGCAACTAAAACGCTATTAACAATAAACACGGATATTAATTTCACGTTATGAATAACTGTTTAGTTTATATATTATCTATTAATTTATTTTGTGAATGAATATTTTATTGATGTTTAGTTTTTTTTATTATAAGAAAGTTAAAAGCAGACAATTATTGCAAATTGTGTTTATAACTCATTGATGTCGAGAATACAGCAAGCAGACGATTTAGTAATAAACATATAAATAGTATGAGATGAGAGGGAAACAGCAGACAGATAAACACAATATCAGAAGAGAATGATATCAAGGCTTAGGAAAAGTTTTGGTGTGAAGTTAACTGCAGTAGAAATGAATATGCCTAACAATTAACACAGACCTAACATTGAATACGTTAAAGTACGACTAATGAGGTAATTTATTCTGTTAAAGTGTTGTTATAACGTAATTGAATCTGCTGAGTACACTTTAACAAAAGGAACAGAAAAAGTTTTGAAGAAAGAAAACCAAACGATTACTGAAAGAGTAGTATACGACTGAGGTAACTCGTGCCCAAATTGTAAGTGAATTAATTATACAAATAATACTAGTACAAAAGAAATATGGTAAGGTACTTGTCAACTGAAATTCTAAAGTAACTGAATAGATCAAAGTGGAATTTTGACATTTGATGTAAGTGAAATATTAGGTGTCCAAAATACAACTGAAATGCTTGTTATAAATGGCATGAATACTAACTTAAACGTTTGTAATGGGTAAGAAGAATTATTTAAAATGTCAGTACTAAATAACAAAAATGTTTACATATACAACTAAATACCTTCACAAACTGGCACGATTTGGAAGGCCATCCATGAAGAATTGATTCTGCTACAGAGGAACCGGTCTTTTCATAAAACTCTCGAACCAGACTTTCTACAAAGTCTATATCACTCTGTTCATCCAATGGAAGAAGGTACACCATCATTTTATTACACTTGCTCGTAAATTTTTGCTCTCTGTGAGGATAAGAAACAAAAGTAGAAACAACACCAATTAAACCACACATAAAAAGTTCAATCCAGTATTTTAAATGATGAGCAAAGAAGTAAAGAAAGTATCTTATATCTAGATGAAAATATAAAACGCTGATGATAATGACATTATTATGATGCAAAACTTCAAACTTACGTATCTAACACATAAGCTATTCCTCCTGACATTCCAGCAGCGAAATTACGTCCTGTTGGTCCAAGAATGACCACTCTGCCCCCTGTCATATACTCACACCCATGATCGCCTACACCCTATTATTAAATCCACGAAAAAGATATGTAAAAACCTCGTAAAAACATGATTTTCTCAGTATCTTACATACACCGTGATCATTTCTTCGAAACATTAAAAGCCCTGAGTAAGACATGCCTCTCAACTACATGTTAAATGGATTTTAAGTATTATTTCAAAACTCACTCAGGAAATAATATCTTTCAAAATGATCACCTCTTAAAACACCTTTCAAAAGTTAAATTCATCATGAATGTTAACTCTTCAGAAGTTTTTCTACAACAAAAATGATTCTACAGTTTAATAGATTCCCATAAAACGATTTTTAAGAATCTTAATTAATGTTTCATTGATTTTTTTATATTTTATTTTAAAATATAACATAGTTCAACAAAATATCTTTTGTATTACAATCTCCAAACAAAAAACGTTACATCTGTCACGTTTATCAAAATATCAATGCCTTACATTATTGTAAAAATCAAAAGGTTGAGTAGCATAAGAACCACGGATCTTGGTTGTGCAACATACTAACTATACATCTGGGTTGTGTAACATGTTATATGTAATTGTAAAATTAAAAATATATTTTTACTCGGTTTTCTAACAAAACGCTTCTCACTCTAACACAGCAATGGCGTGGTTGTCTATATATCTATCTATGTATGTGACCAAAATAATAAATACAGTGGTACAACCTGTTCTGCTAGTATTAAAGATGAGTGCTTACTTCAACTACTGCAGTAGCTCCCGAGTTTCGTACACAGAATCTTTCTGCAGCAATTCCCCTGAAGAATGCTTTTCCTGAGGTTGCTCCATACAAACATACGTTCCCGACTATTATATTGTCTTCAGACTTAAAATGGCGTGGCATTCCTTTAGGTGGATATACAATAATTTCCCCGCCAGATAAACCCTAAAGTAAAAAAAATTAAAGAATATGTTCTGAAATCATAAATCAGATTCGTCAACAAACAAACTAGATTAGTAAAAACCAAAATATGTATTACAGTAACGAAAACTTCTGTTCAAAGCATACAATGTTAATGACAAAGGATCCCTTAAGTATATAATAGAGGCCCTACATAACCAGGTAGTTGAAGCACTCGCCTTGCAATGTGAGTGTCGCAGGTTCGAATCCCCGTCACACTAAGTATGCTTATCCTTTCAGCTGTGGGGATGTTATAATGTGATGGTCAATCCAATTATTCGTTGTTAAAAGAGTAGCCAAAGAGTTGGTGGTGGGTAGTGGTGACTAGCTGCCTTCCCTCTAGTCTTACACTGCTAAATTAGGGATAATTAGTGTAGATAGCTCTGATGTAGCTTTGTGCAAAATTCAAAAACAAACAAGTATATAATATTCCAACAATGAGACTCAAATGTCAGATGTGCATGATGTTGAAATAATGTAAGCCAGAAAGCCACTTAATATATAATGTTACAGCAATTTGAGTCTCAAATCCCTTAAGTATATAATATTACAACAGTAACAACTTTAAGCCCTTTAAGTAATACTTGTTACAAAAGTGATAATCAAAAGCCCAGAATACACAACAGTGCAACAAGGATAAATTAGTATCTAATTTTAAAACTAACCTAAACCTACTGAGCTAGCAGAACATCAATAAATATTACTGGGGTTACAGTAAAAAATGTTGTTAAGAGTGAGGGTACCCAACTTACAAAACAATGCATTTTACTTTTTATAAGTAAGAAAATAACAACAGTATATTATATTAAATTAAATATACTCAGTACCATGACTAGTTTTAATTATGAAATACTTTTGTCCAAAATATAATATTAATTTCTATGTTAATCTCACCTTTCCTATATAATCATTAGCATCTCCTTCAAGTTCAACAGAAATTCCATGAGATAAAAATGCACAGAAACTTTGTCCTGCTGAACCTTGTAATTTGACATTGATACTTCCCTGGGGAAGACCAACACTTCCAAACTTCCTGTGGTGTTGTTAAAACATACTTATTCAGTACACCAAATTACCATCATTACAATGTTAAACATGTACCAACTTAGCACACTATATTATAAACATTACCATGTTAAACATTTAGTAATTCGGTGTTTTATATTATCAGAATTACAACGTTAACATGTACCAATTCAGTAAACTATAATTATCACCATTACAATATTAAACACACGCTGATTCAATTAGCTATATTATAATCTTTACAACACTGGAATGTACTAATTCAGTTCACTATATTTTCATTATCATAACTCTAAATATGTAATGGTTCAGTTATCAATATTACAGTTTTAAGTAACAGAAAAAGAAAAACTAATGTATCTATTACAAAATAAGAAACACTGTAATATTTACTGGAACATTACTTACTGACATTAACTATGAGGTTTTCTCTGAGTATTTGATAAATTATAACTCTGTCAATATTTTTTATTTTTTGGAATTTAAAAACTGTAAATGCTACACCGTATCTAGGTTGTACAACAATCAAATAAATGCCAGACTTTTTACTTCCAACCCTTGTTACTTTGGTACATCTGGTCGAGGAAGAGAATCTGTTTTAATGAAAAGTACAAGATGATTCTGGACTCACTTTGTTACATGATATGATAGAGTTGTAGCAAATCCTCGATCTTCGTTACTGATATCCATGTGTATCGTGATATTCTGTGTCTTTCCCTCTATTACTTCAGCAGCCTGTCTCAATAGGAGATTATCCTAAGGATGAACACATTACACACTCTTTAGTAAACCCTTTCTATGTCATGTACTTTCTACAGATAAAGAATAAAAATAAACGAAAACTAGAAGTTAATAAATATAAATGGTATGACTCATTTAAAAAAAAAGTCTAGCCACTTCTTTGGGGCTCAGTCATTTTGATTGACCTTGTAATCACTATGTAACAATAAAAGGCACTGATTAGTCTGAATATAAGATTATTTTCATATTAAGGATAATAATACATTCTCATTTCAAAGTTTTCAATTGTCATGTCAACTTCATGAACCTTCTAAATGAATATCAAAAGTTCTTCAATAAAATCTTTATATTTTACTTGCATTTAAAATAATTATTTCTCTGTTCATTCATCACAATATTGACAAAATCAGATTACAGTTTTGGGTAATACCAGGAATATTAATAACTTTTCGTTGAAAAGTTATTTTACCAAACACTACAACAGATATTAAGATACTTGTCTGTAAATAGGACATGTTTTACCAATCGTTTTTCGAGACTGAAGTTTTGTCTTATACTTCCACCAATTATGCTAACTCCAGGACGAAGGCTCATAGCATTTAGCAGGATTGGAGAAAAGTCCAGAAGAGCTGCTTTGGGATTCTTTGTGTTATTGTAACGGGTTAAAAGGTCAGTTCTTCCAATAAGATCCTGTAGTCGACGGACACCCATCCTTGCCATGTGCTCTCGAACCTTATATTGAAGTATCCCAAAATTTATTTTTTATGTGAGGGTATACATATTTATTTTTATGTATGTACTTACATATATATGCACATATAAGTAAAGAATTTGTTCAGTCTTCGATTACCAAAAAAATTAGGTTTTATAGCGTGTGTTTGTGTATTATCATCGAACCACAACATTTACAAGAAATGAAATTACATGTATACATGTATACTTTTCTTGAAATTTATTTCAACACAGTTTTGAAACATAACAGCTACAATGTCAAAAAATCTAGTAAACAATTTCACTCATTTTTAAAGTGAAATAACTAATACAGAAAGTTTTTACCTCTTCTGCCAAAAGAAACAGGTAGTTTATGAGGTGTTCTGGTTTTCCTTGGAATTTTTTTCGAAGCTCTGGATCCTAAAAATGAAAAAAAGTCCATAAAAATGTGAATATCAATTAAAATTGCTCACTAATGTATAAAAGGTAAACAAGTTAACCAGAAAACAGTTTAAAATGGACTATTTGAATTACTATATTAATTAAATGTACTTTCCACATCAGCATATATAATAGCTATTCTAAATGAGGCTATTTGTATACTTGTTTCAGCACCCCCTGGTGGCTCAGATAGCTTACAAAACTCAAATCGAATTTTGAATCTCATGATAGTCAAGGCATAGATGGCTTGCTTTGTAGCTTTGTGCTTTACAACAAACAAACAGTGAGCTCTTTGTTCTGTGCCTGCCAAAAGATTCGAGCCTCGACTTTTAATGCTTCAAGCTCTCACGTTTACTACTAAGCCACAAGGGAGGATTCACCAACTGAGGGTTGAAGTTCAATTACAATCAACTCCTCTCTTTAATTATAAAGAGTTTCAATTATTATAACGCACTCGAAATTTCACCATGTCATCATTTACCATGGAAAATGGTGTAGTGTTTTTCAAGTGAGTTGTTTAATATGTGACAGCCTGTGGCAACATCCATTTATTGAAATAAACAAAGAGGTAATTTAATGTAAGCTCTTTAAAACATTAACTAGAGAAACGTGATATATGAAGGTCTTTATGTGTATGTATATATACTCTTCAAAACAAGAAACGGCAAAGGGATACTTTTGTTATTTTAAAGAGAAATATATGTAATAACGTTACAAGCTCAGAGTATGTGATGTTACACGTGTTAAGGCACTGATTGTCAGACCAAAATGACAATAAAAGTTGTGCACTTTGAAAACAGAGGAAAACATCGAATTTTTCGCCAAAACGCATGCGTGTTTAATAAATTTGTTTGAGAGATCTGCATGTTCTGCAAGTGCAACATGTGCAAAATCCCTATACAAGTGACGGGTTCTCGGTTTCCATAGCTCACTGTTAAGCCACCGACACACAATACAGTTACGCCAAGACTGACTGAAGCACAACGCAACAACGCCATTGGTCGCTTGGAAGCAGGCGAATCTCGATCAGATGTTGCCAGAGCTGTGAATGTCCACCCAAGCACCATCACAAGGCTATGGAATCGTCACCAACAACATGGATCAACTCGTGACCGTCCACAATCTGGCAGACCCCGTGTGACCACGCCTGCACAAGATCGCAACATCCGGTTACGTCACCTTCGGGATAGGATCACCACTGCGACGTCTACTGCCTCAACCATACCAGGGCTGCGTAGGATTTCCGATCAGACCGTACGCAACCGTCTACGAGATGAAGGAATCTGACCTCGACATCCAGTCAGAGGCGTCACCCTCACCCAGCAACATCGTCAAGCACGGATGCAGTGGACTCGGGCACATCGGGTATGGCCTCATCGACGATGGAGGCATGTTTGGTTCAACGATGAATCACGTTTTATGCTTCGTAGGCAGGATGGAAGGACTTGTGTTTACCATCGCCGAGGTGAACGTTTTGCAGCAAACTGTGTGCAGGATGTTGACAAATTTAGTGGTGGTAGCATTGATGTGGGATGCCATCGCCTTCAATGCTAGAACAGACCTTTTGCGCATTCGAGGGAATCTTACGGCTCAACGATACGTCGACGAGATTGTTAGGCCCCATGTGCAACCCATCATGGTGAACGTCAACGACGTTTTTCAACATGATAACGCCCGTCCTCACACAGCCCGACTCACCACTATCTTCTTGAGACACCACAACATCAACGTTCTTCCCTGGCCTTCCAGATCACCAGATTTAAACCCCATCGAACATCTTTGGGACGAGTTGGACCGACGTCTGCGACGGCGACAACCTCAACTGCAGACTCTACCTCAGCTTGCAGCAGCTTTGCAGGCTGAGTGGACAGCCATTCCACAGGATGTGATTCGTCATCTCCTCGCTTCCATGGGCAAGAGATGCCAAGCAGTTATTGATGCTCACGGGGGGCATACTCGTTATTGACGTTGAGTGACGTTAAACTTCACCTAGTGAGCGTGGACTTCGCCTTGGCAGACTTGATGTTCAGCAGTGAATGTGCAAAGTTTCACACATGTCATACAGAACTACCCGGAATAAACTTGTTAACAATTTGTCTCATATTTTGCCTTTTGCGTTTCTTTTTCTGAAGAGTATATATATATATATATACACACACACACACACATATATATATATATATAAGGTTTAAACCAAAGAAACTTCAAACTGATTTGTAGTTAGTTACAGAATACAGCTTGTTAAGTCATCAGGCCAATATTGAACACAACATGTAACTGTGTATTTTTTATTGTGATGTGATCACAGCCTAATTAGGCTTATCTTTAGATCACATCATAATAAAAAATACACAAGCTGATGTCACATTTATGTTTATAAGGATCTTGTGGGCTGATGTGTTTATCAAAACTTAACAAGTGTAAAATTACACAGTTCTTAGAACCTTAAAGAAAAAATTCAAGAGCTTATAGAGAACCTAATACTTGTGTGTTCTACCCATAATAAAGTGCAGGAATTTACAGAAAAACCATCAGGAAATGTATAAGCCTACAGGAAATTTTAATATTTGTGTATTGTATCCATTATAAAAATAAAAAGCTTATAGAAGGACCAAATATGTACCTGTCCTATCCATATTCAAATGTAAAAGCTTGCAGATGGATCCAATATATACATGGATCCTACTATCCATAATAAAATGTAGGAAGTTACAAAAGGCCCAAAATTCGTGGATTCTATGTTTAAAGAAGTCAGTCTATATCATCCTAGCAAAACTAACTGACAGCTGCCAGTTATTCATGATATGTTTTATACCCCAATCTCAACAGACTGTATGAGCCATTGCTATATTAACAGTACACATACTAAAATCACAATGTGTTATTTAATGTTCACCAATGTGTCTTACACTGTATGTTTAACAAATGATAAGAGTCATACCTGAGTTGCTATGCCAACAGGACATGTATTGAGGTGACACTTTCTCATCATAGTACAACCAAGAACAATGAGAGGTGCAGTGGAGAAACCAAATTCATCAGCACCCAATATGGCACCAATAATGACATCAAAACCTGAAAAATAAAATCTTATTTAAACATATTCCACTACACAGAGTCATGCTGAGAAATCTGTTATACAAAATGTTGTAGCCTTCAAAAAAACAGCTTCCACAAATAATATTTTCTAGGCACTTACACATTTTACCATGGACTATTAAATTACCCAATAATTCTCGCTAAATGATAATATTGTTCATAGGTCACAAAATTATACAAATGCTGATCTTTCAACCACTCCTTCATTTATCTAATGACACGTGTGAGATGATCATCATCGTGACATATGGTACTCTTCCTTCCTCTTGCAAAAAAATGAAATTTTAGCCATGAAAGTATCTGTTGGTCATGGTGATACAAGCTGCAATCTTTAAACATCAGTTAATTCAAGCGTTACTTATACATATTAGGGTCATTTATATTATTTATCTAAGAGGTCATTCGAATAACAAAGTTATTAACCAGTAAGTTAAACATTTGTATCACTCATTTATCATCTTGGGCAGAATTGGTAAACCTTTAAGCAGATGCTTCTATTTTTATATCCAACCCAAGTAAAACAGCGATATGTCTGTGGACATACAAAACTAGAAACCAGGTTTCAATACTCTTGGTGGACTAAGCACAGATAACCTATTGTGTAGCTCTGTGCTTAACCCCAAACGACAACATATCGGCAGTATTTGAAATATATACTCTTTCACATTTAAGTTGTTTTTACTTTTTCTCTTGTGAGCCACAAGTCTCAAACAGATCTAGTGTTAATTTTAATGACTTGTAATTATTTATTTCATTAGTTCTTTATTGCTTTACAAATGTTATTTTTTGTCACTATGACATTTACTGAATAAGGAATTATATTCTAATTTTTTTACCAGTACGAATTTGTCCATCAACTTGCAAAACAACTCTCGACCTAAGGTCACTTTGGACAAGAGTCTGATGTGTTTCTGCAATACCAAGTTCCCAGGGAACCCCTGCTCCTTTTATTCCTGTCCAGCTGCTAGCACCAGTCCCTCCATCATGTCCAGAAATTGTTATGTGTTCTGCTTTACCCTAACAGTAACAAAACAAACGGAAATGTCTTAAAGCTATTACAAGTAGTTTAAAACAAAAGCTGTTGCTATATTGATAATTTACTTTAGTTGCTATAGTGGCAATTACTCTTTTCAGCTTTGTTGCTATAATGATTTTGTATTTTACTTATATAAAATAACAAGAGTTACTTGTTATATCATTTGCTAAAATTCTAGCATTTGGATTGGAACATTTCAATTCATAAATCAGCTGATAAAACAAAACGATAAGAAAAGTTATGTCTGTAATTTATTCATTCTCTCTGTGTAACTGCAGTAAAAAAATACTTGTTCTTACTTTAAGCACTGCACTAACAATGTTATCTATGTCACATTACTTTCTAAAGTGATTGAGTTTTTTTTTTTTTTTACCTTAGTTACTAATTTGACTCAACTACTGTAGTTAGTATCATGGTAAAGCTATCTATGCCACTGTGATTACTTGATATGGTAAATCTGTTCATATAACCTCAGTTATATAATAGTGAAATTACTAACATAGGCACAGTGGTAAGTATGTGGACTTACAATGCTATAAATCTGGTTTCAATACCCATGGTGAGCAGAGCACAGATAACCCATTGAGTAGCTTTGTATTTAAACCACTATAAAATACCCATGTTGTCCTTTTCAGTTGCACAACAGTATGTCTCTGGACTTATGCTACTATCTCTTTGTATAGTTTTATGTGTAATAACAAATACTAGTACTATAGTTTTATATATATATATATATATATAATATTTTTATTTCTTTATTCTTATTACACTATTACTTTTTATTATTATTTTGAATTTTTAGCTTAGTATTTTTATATCTTTAGCTTAAATATAGAAATAAGCTAAATCTCCTAACTTGGTCAAACCTTGGGGACATATTACGTCCAACAGTATTGTTAACATTGTGGACACCCATCTGATAAATTAATACACTTGAAAAATAATAAATATTTTATGACTTTTCATACTCACAGTTAGAACAATATATTAATTTTTAATTATGATTTTACCTTTGCTACTCCAGATGCCACAACACCAACTCCAACTACTGACACCAGCTTTACTGAGATTCTAGCATTTGGATTGGAGCATTTCAAATCATAAATCAGCTGATAGAACAAAATGATAAAGAAATCCATTAATAGAAAGTTGTAACAAACATGTTTTTCACATTAATAAGAGTTAAGTTATGTATTCTAAGACACCATCACCTCTTATATTATGAACAGAGATTGCGTATGTTATATCAAAATGATGTTGGGACATCATAAAAGTTTACAATCCATGTTGCCACATTCAGTCATACTCTGCCTGACAATCATTGCATCTTGGCAATAGTCCTGCATTATAGTTTCCATTTAAAAGACTTCATCATCAAAAAAATTCTCCAACCTGTAGGCTTACCATAATCCATATAATGTAAAAGAACAAAGATTTATCCACCTCTCTTCCAACAGTCTGATCTCATAGAAATCTGTAAATGTGGCTTCCCATTTTTGACTAGTATGTTTTGGATTGAATAGTTTTAATATCTGTTTAATATTCCTGGTATATGAGATATACAATGGTAAAATGGATATGTTGTAGCAGAAACGTGTACACAACTTACGTCATTTTTCCTTACAGAGATCTTTCTTGATTACATTGTGTACTGTTGTCTAGGGCATATAAATGGAATTTTGCATTGACCTTTGTTTTAATGTATCCTCACCTGTTACAAGACGTGTACTTTGCTTACCACAGTTAAGGCATGACTTTTTCTCCATGTCTCCTTCTTGATAGTCCTAGTGCCCAAGTTGATCAATACTCCTAATATCATTAAGAACAAAGTCCTTGATCTGAACACCTCTAACAGTATAAATATTTTGCGTCCAAAAGGACTATTACATAACCTTCCTGAAAATGATGAATAATCGGAGGCACCATAATACCTACAAAACACCAAAGAACGTCAAAATGTAGTTGTGATATATTCTGTTTCTCAGCTGTGATTGTCACTTGTTGCTTTGCATATTCAAAATCATTTTAATATATGGTACTGAATCGTCTCTAATATTTCTTCTTGTGAATATCCCAAAGTATAATTTTAATTGAAATATTATTCAAAGAGTCTATTAAAATTACTTATTATAGTAACAATTATAATAATTTAGTGGTAAACTGATGGTCATATTGTTCATCATGTTATACAAAAAGATTAGACACCAGTGCTGCAATCTAATACCCTCTGTAAAAACTGAAAGAGCCATGAATGATATTTCATGGTCCAAAACTGTACATATTAAAACAATGTACAGAACAAGGTAAATATCTATTCCTAGTCGTTCCAATTAAGACTCATTACCATTCTATTAAACATTATGAAAATACAATGGGAAGATGTTTTCTCTGAATATATTACTTTAAAATATATATATTGCACTAAAACTGTTTTTGTGAAACATAAATTACAAATTAGTACGTTATTTAGAAGTAACATTTTCTACTGAGGAAACAAAAATGATAATTCTATTGTTTATTTCAACTGTTACACAGAACTAAAAATATTCAAATGTATGTGTATTAAACTGCAAAGATAGATATTGTTACTTGTATGTTACAATGTGTAATAGAGGGCAGGGCCATCGAGACGGGCCCCTTGGCTACAAGCATTAAAGGCCCCCCTACACACACACCCCAAATGGCAAGGCATTATATATAGGCTCTTTTCTCAGGCCCTCTAGACACCCGGGCCCCGGGTCATTGGCCCCCCTGACCACCCTCTCATCAGGCCTCATAGAGGGTTAAGACCTAAGGCATAAGAAGTTATACCAGTCACAAAATATCTCTTAGAACCTGAGCACCTATCTAGAATTTAAACTTCTTTACCTCAGACAAGTCTTCAATAGAGTAGATATCATGATGTGGAGGTGGGCTGATAAGCCCTACACCAGCAATGGAATGTCTTGTTTTAGCAATGTCTTTAGTCACCTATGTAACATGAGAATAAACCAAAAGACAATAGGTTTCCTACTTAATATTATCAATAACAGTTTTAATACAATAAATAATATTTTGTTATATTTAAGAATATGACATCATACACGAATCTTCAGGAAAAAATAATTATACAAAAAGCATGTTTCTTCTTGGAAGCAAGTTATAGTGTGAACAATAGAATAACAGTCTTATACTACGAACATAAGAACTAAACGATGTTACAACAGAAACACAAGAACTACACACTGCAAGACTATAAACAGAAAATTCAGTGATATACTATAAACAGGAGATCTATGGTGTTATACTGTGAACATTATTTCAGGTTGCATCATAATATTATGTCAGATAGTAATAAATACGAAGTTTGGACAACCTTATATCCTGGAAGCTCTCCACCTTCACCAGGCTTAGCTCCTTGTGCCATCTTTATCTGGATCTCATCAGCATTAGCTAGATAGCTACTGGTTACTCCAAATCTTCCAGATGCGACCTATTAAACAAGAAGAGTTGAATAATACTTAGAATGAAGTTGTTGGATACTCCAAATCTCTCCGATGGTACCTATATAACAAGGAGAGTTTTATAACACTTAAAATAAAGTTGAAACTTTTTAGAACGGATGGCAACTGCCTGTTGTGGATGGAAACAAGTGTAGAGGATGACGTTTCAAAAGGCGGAAGACTTTCAAACATCGTCCTCTAAACTTGAGTCTCCACAACAGGCAGTTGCCATCCGTTCTAAAAAGTTTCATCATGAATACTCTGCCTAAACAATCTATCATAGAATGAAGTTGTTGGTTTCTCCAAATATTCCAGATGGTACCTATTAAACAAGGAAAGATTTATAACACTTAGAATGAAGTTGTTGGTTTCTCCAAATCTTCCAGATGCTACCAATTAAAAAAGGATAGTTGTAAGTCACTTAGGATCATACTCAAATGGTTTCATAAACCTTCTTCTGGGTGAATGTGAAACCTTTTTTGGAAAGAAGGTATATTTTGCATTTTTGTAATCTTACATGTACTTAACAAACATATTAAATAATGTTTGTAACTTTACCTGGCTTTTAACAGCCCTCCTAATTCACAAACTCATATATTATTTTTGGTTGTTTTATAGTCTCCCCAAACTTTTAATTACTATGGATACCAAGAAAATACAAACCATAGTCCTGAATAACAATGCCAGTTAGAACCCTACTTTAGATTGATTTATTCAATTAATCATGAAATCTATTTTCTTTAAGTAAATTACAAACTTTTCTGATTTTAATAATTTTTATGAAATATTTTCATTAAATACAAGAAAAAATAAATATTTCAGTTAATCAATAACTTATGAAAACAGTAATAAAATTATTTGTTTTTAAAATAAAGCTTAACACATATTAGGCCTAATTTTCATTTCATTAATCCACCTCAGAAATCTATAACCTAATAAAAGAGAAGTGAAATAGTCCTACAGTTAATAGCATAGAATTCACACCTGTTTAATGGCAGAGCGGGTGTTGTTGTTAGAATCATGATCCACCCATCGATCTGCATCCTCTCCCCCTTCACCAGTGTTGGACTTTGCACCTACTTTGTTCATAGCCTTTGCCAGTGTTTTGTGAGCTTCAATGGATATACTACCAAAGCTCATGGCACCTTTAGGAAGTAAAATGTGCATCAGATCCTGTAGTGGTCCATTATTACAAAGTTACTAATCACAAGAATGAACGACTTCCTATAGTCCATCTAATTTGCAAACTTATGTGGTGTGTTTAACTACTGTACAACAGAGTTTGTTCATTAAAGTGGTTGACAAATCATTATTATAATTTGTAAAACTGAAAATGTGTAAAAATGTAAACATGACTTATAGCAGTAAATGAACATTATGACTTACAAAACATTATTCTTTATTAAAGATGGATTAATACATATTTCACACAGATGGTTAACTACATCCAGTTAAAACGATTTAGAATATCCAAATAAGCAAGCCACAAGATAATTATAAACCATAGCAATACTGTGAAGGATAGGTATTCATTTTGATATTGGCATTTCATTGGTAGTGCATTGTCACTGAAAACTGGGGGTTTTTAGGCATGTAAGAGCTTCTTCTGGCACTAAATATTCATAAACTTAGATAATAAAGATATGTTCAAATCGAGGATTTAAAATTTCGAAAAGAAGAATAATACCTTTACCTAATGGCACTAGAAACCAAGAGTATATAGATCAATCTGGGGCACTAGACTCATTCAGAAATAAGCCTGCAACAAGTCTTACAACAACCTTTATACGCAAAGTGCATCTTCTTGTAACAGGTGATAATTCGCAACACAATGATCAAAGGAAAAAGCCCTCCATGTGTCCAAGGCAATAGTACTAGACAGTTAAAAGGATCTCCATCTGGAAACGAAGTCAAGAGGGTAGTGGTTTACAACCATGAGGTTTCTAGTGATACGAAAAGTTCAGTTGCAGGCAATTGGGGAAGTAAACTGCTCTTCATACTATTCCACACAAAAATATATTAGCTATTTCATCCCATACAGCTCCTATGAATTTCTGTGTGGTATGACTATTGAAAAAGGCATTGGAAAACCATCGTCCATGTACACAAGAGGGAATATGGAAAGCACACAATAAGAAAAGATTTTTAACATGACAGCCTTACAATGAAGCAGAGAGAATACTAAATGTAGATGTAGTGGCTTGGACTGTAACAACGTGGTGGGGCTGCAACACAGTTTTAATAACATACTCATCCTTTGTATAATTTAATAAATTTCATAAAATATTTAAGTTTTAAGAAATTTACAGTTTTGTTATCAAAAGATTTGTACAGAAATCTGCCAATTCTTTGCAAATAATATCTATTACTATAGTTTGGTTTGTTTGTTTTAAATTTCATGCAAAGCTACACTAGGGTTGCGAGTTCAAGTTCCTGTCCCACCAAACATACTCGCCCTTTCATCCATGGAGGCATTATAATATGACAATCAATCTCACTATTTGTTGGTAAAAGAGTAGCCCAAGAGTTGGTGGAGGGTGGTGATAAGTAGCTGCCTTCTCTCTAGTCTTACACTGTTAAATTAAGGACGTTTAGCACAGATAGTCCTAGTGTAGCTTTGTAAAAAAGTAATAACAAACAAAGCACAATACCCTTTATTAACTGTGGTTCTTGTGCAACCCCTCCTTTTTTTAAATGAGTGAAAGATTGACGAGCTATAATACATGGATTAAAATGCTATACGTGTTATACTATTTACTTATTATTTTCATTTAAAATATATTAAAATACTTAATTTTGTATTATTGTACTATTTTTCTCTACTCTAATTGCTCGTGACCACCTGGGGGTCCACACACTTTAGAAGAGGTTGGTTTAAAGTACTGAGAGATCTTATTCTTATCCTTTCCAGTAAACTGTTCTGTTTTTGCTATAAACCTGCTAGATTAAAACGTGTTTTACAAAGTATCCCTAATATGTTAGAAAAACATTTTCACGTCATTTTTAAAAACACGTTGCTACTTTTAGGAGTTGGATCTCTTTGGTTGTCATAATCATAACACAAACAACCCATTGTGTAGTTTTGTGCTTAAACCAATTAACTACAAACGTTTAAACAATCTGAAGGAATAAAAACAGTGCTAATCAGCCCTTTTTTCCTCACCTGTCACAAACCTCTTCACAATTTCCTTGGATTCCTCAACTTCTGATATATCAATCGGATCATCAGTGTAGACTAAATTCAGCTGTCCACGTAGAGTGCAGGACCTCACACTTTCCATTGTTGCTTCGACAAATTTCTTATAAGCTTCTTGGCTGTTATTTTTGCCAGCATCCTGTTGTTGTATATAAGTCTATAAATCCCTAAAATCTGCTATTTTGTAATAAAACCCATCACTTAATATTCTTAGTTTCATTCTTAAAACAGGAATTTAAAATTACGTAAGTTTCAACCACTATAATAACTTGTGTTTTTGTGTTGAATATCTCAAGACATTACATAAAGTAGGCACAAATATAAACATGTTTTATATTGCTATGTACGATAACTGTACTTCAATTCTGTAACAAATAGATAAATGAAAATTTATGAAGTATTCAACTCGACAGAAAGAAAGTTATTCAATGTAATGACGACAACACTGATTTCTAAGCATCAGGTTTTAAAGACATTTCTTACATGGAGATTGGGAACACTAAGTGGGTTGTTCAGATATTTTTTTTTTATATCACACTAGTGGTAGTAACCTAGGTTTCTAAAACACATTTTCTTACCTGGAGATTGGCAATGCTAAGTGGATTGTTCAGATGTTTTTCTCCCCCACTACGCCAGTGATAGTAACCTGGGTTTCTAAGAATCAGGTTGTCACAGTCTCTCTCATGAAATGCTATCTGATACCTTTCTAAAACTTCTTCTGCCAACATTTCAAAGGTTACACCCCCAAGTCGGGAAGCTGTGTTCTGGACAGAGAAAGCATAATTTAAATACAGAATTGGTGGTGCTATATTTTGAATTTTGTTATTCTTAAAATTCTGTAAGCATACCAACTGTAAACCTACAGCTTAGTAATGACTGGAGGTTAACTGGTTTAGTCATATATCTTGTGATATCTAATTAATAAAAATTAACACACTTTTAAACCACAATTATTTGTTATTAGGAAACAAAAACATTTTGCTGCATGTCTTATAATGATAAATAATTGTAGTTTTGAAAATGTGGACACTTTTATTAATGGCTTGTTTTATTAACATATGATGTTAAAATAAAAAAAGAACATATTTCAATATAATCCACCTGCCTCTAGACTAGATTTTTTTTCATATTGAAATAAAACTGGTTTGTGTGATGTTAGCTATATTATTTGAAGAAGAACCTTCAGCATTCAAGCATCATTTTGTCTTAGGTATTATATTTCTTTGGTAGATTTTAATACACTGAGGTATTATATTCATTATATTATAAATATCATATCTGTAATATGAGAATATTTTGAAATCTCATTAACTTATCAAAAAAAAGTTAGAATCTACATGTTTAATCTGATTCAGATCATGAAAACTGATGATAGGTATGTAAGGTTAGGAATTTTGTCATCTTATAAAATATAAAACAAGGACTCTCTGTGATAGCTTCTACCTTAAAACACTTATCAATTATCTCTTCACTTAGACCAACAGCTTCAAATATCTGGGCCCCCTTGTAGCTCTGCAATGTGGAAATTCCCATTTTGGCCATTACCTGTGAAAAGCAAATAATTACAGTTGAGATAATTAAAGTGCTTTACTGTTTCATTTTCAAATATCAAAATATTAAAGTACCCTGACCTTTGTTCATGCTTCTAAATATCAATGCATCTATGGTGTCTTTACAAGTGCCATTTTCCAGGTCTCTAGGTAACATCCAATTATACATTCAGAAACATTGTGCACACACTTTCCACAAGGAATTAATGGAATAAGATATAGTAGTAAGAGATATTACAATCTATATGAACTCCAATATAATAAAGATTCAATTTACTTATAGTCATGCCACCTTGGAATCAGGATATAAACTATATATCCTAAGGTAATAACAAATATAACTACTGAATCCAAAATTTAACTCTATCTAGAACATAGATATAAAATTGTTCCTTTACTGAGGAGTTTATGCAGGTTAAAGTAATTATCTATTAACCTATTAACCACACACTAGCAAACTACTAAAAAGGTAATAGCTAGTGAATGTCACGAGGTTTACAGGCACTACTTCTTAACCTATTCACTATAGACTATCAAACAACACAAAGGACTAATATCCAATTAATCCCACAACTTCCACAACTGTCTGAGAACCACATCTACTTAATCAAAAGTCCCATCGTTTTTCCACAATTGTGTAACATTTGATGACAACTGCTGCTCTGTCTCCAATATAATACACATGAACATACCTTAGAAATTCCTCTACCAATAGCTTCAATGTAATTATTGAATATCTCATCATCAGAGAGAGGAGGGTCCAGTAGTCCTTCTTCACGAAGTTCCTTCATAATCTCAAACACAAGGTAGGGACAGATGGCATCAGCTCCATATCCCAGTAACACACACATGTGATGAACTTCCCTATTGATAAGACATAATACTGTACACCAAAAAATACACATATACATGTAATGAAGCCCCCTAGTAACATGAAATAATACTATACACTAAAAATACACATACAAGTTATGAAACCTCCTAGTAAAATGAAATAAAACTGTACACCAAAAAATATGCATGCATGTTATGAAACCCACTAGTAACACACACATGTGATGTATTTGCATAGATATAAAGGGAGAAATGATTTTCTTTTTACAGCAATAAACATATGGAATGAGTCTCTTTACTGTACTGAGACTTACAGTTCATCAACATAGGTATTATGGAACTCCTATATATGAGGAGGTAAACATAATAGACACAAGTGATGGAGATCCATAGTGGAATACCATACTTGTTATTAGAAATTTAACAAACCATTATGTGAGGGAGATAACATACCGAGCCTCGCCTGTCTCAAGAACCAACACTACTTTCATTCTCTGACGTTCGTTTATCAGGTAATGATGTACAGCTCCAACTGCCAGCAGGGCACTAAGAAAAAAAAACCGATTTAATCACGTTTTTACTACAAGAACCACAGTTCACTCTGTTGTGTGATAATAAAAAGTTAAAACTACATAATCTAGCTGCTAAAAGCATGTTTTATAACTAATCAGTTAATAATATAGTACTTAAACTGTCCTTTCTTAAATCAAAAATAATATTGTAACAGTACAAAGCTAAGAAGTACCATACTGGACCTACAAGAGAGGTAGCACTGAAATCACATTAGTAATTAAAATATGTACAGTGCTTTTGAAGCCTTAGTGAAGAGAGAGGAACCATAGTAGATCCATCTTTACCTGCAACAAAGATAGATTTGAAAACACTGGACTTGACGTGAATATGTCCAGTGACCTTGACATCTTGGTGAAGATAGAAGATACACAATGTACTTATCATTACCTGTTTCTAAGGGTTAGTAGTCAGTAGTCGAATTCCTGCTTAAAATATGTCCAGTGACCTTGAAGCCTTGGTCAAGAGATAAAATTTCACATTCCACCTTAACAGTCGCTGCAATCACATTTATGAGTGCAGCATTTTTGTCTCGAATCATCATTTCAAAGAAGATGAGTTCAATGAATCCTTTATTATATTTAACGAAGGAGGCGCTGCAGTAGCATACCTGACTGGAATATGGTCCCTTGAAACCATCATGTCAGAAAGGACAACCACCGTGTACCCTTCCTGAGCTGCGGAACAGGCTTCGTGACAAATTCGGTTAATTGCTGGTAGGAGTCCTGCTCTTCCTTCTGATACAGGGTAAACAATGTTGATAACTTTTGTCTGGAATTCAAGGTATTATAACATTATTTGTTACCTTCTAAACAAATATACGAGCGTTGTATCACATTGTCATTGGTCACTTTCTAAATTACATGCTAAGTCCAATATATTTTTATTGCTATTACTATTGTTATAAACAATTATACATTTTAGCCAAATCTACTAGTTTGTTTAGGGCATGAGCTACAGTGTCTTTGTATAGAGATATGTGTGTGTGCATAAAACTATATGCTGTAATATTCTTCATTTAAAAAGATACAACCCATGCTTGAGCCCATTCCCAGTTGTGATCCCAATGACAACCTACACATCTTGTTCCTTTCTCAAGTGGGATTTCAATAGATACAACCCACATCTGAGCCCTTTTCCAATCGTGACCCCAACAGAAACAACCCACATGCACCTTGAATCTAGAAAGTAAAAACAACACGAAACCCAGGAGTTTCTAAGGCTTAAAATATAAAGAGTTTATCAAAGTACGTTCTTTCAGAGCTCCACCTACCTTCCATCCTTTGTAGTTTGTCGCTTTGATTACTTCGATGTCTTTAAGAGATAGGATTGGTTGCTCTAAGTACAAACGTCTACATTGTTCAGGACTTGGTTCGAGAATATTAGCTTCAGGACCTACTGGGCATGCCTTTGAAAAATATTATCCAGACATTATTATTGTTTCCACACAAATATAGAATCATCTGTTCATTAAAGTTATATCAAACAGCAGTGACAGTTATAACAAATTATGGATGAAATTTTGACTTTCTTAAGTACTCAGTGAAGTGATTAAGTGTTTCCATCAGTTAATGATTTATTTAAATGTGTATATAAAACAACAACCAGATGAGAAAACAGTTTGAAAGTAGGCTTTCAAACTAAGTACGTTCATAGATTCATGAGGCGCAAAAAAATTTACTTTAATGATGTAAAACACATCCACGGAAGAGACAAATAACAATTACATTGGACGTTTCGTATTACACCCATTTCACCTTAGGTAAATTATCGCAATAAATATAGTACTCTAATTACAATTAATTACTTGAAAGTTATATAAAACCTTACGTATTACGGTAAAGAACTATGAGAAGAGGGATAGTGTAGAACTTGGAAATAATATAGGCCAACATCAGATGAATTAGTAAAAATATCAGTGTAGCTGGTGAGAAAGAATGAATTAAAACAGGCAGAACTGAACAGAAGTTATCATTCGAGCCGGAAGAAGTTTTATTTATTAAGTAAACTTTCTTTAATGAGAATTTCGTCTGTTTCGTCGTATCTAAAACCTTACAAGTCATTTAAGAACATTTTGTTTAATAAATAGTTGTTTTTTTTATGCGAGTCTATGCGGTCCGTAGTCTCACATCAGTTTTACTTGTGAAACTAAAGACGAGCTTTATCTGGGGGGCCCGGCATGGCCTAGCGCGTAAGGCGTGCGACTCGTAATCCGAGGGTCGCGGGTTCGCGCCCCCGTCGCGCTAAACATGCTCGCCCTCCCAGCCGTGGGGGTGTATAATGTGACGGTCAATCCCACTATTCGTTGGTAAAAGAGTAGCCCAAGAGTTAGCGGTGGGTGGTGATGACTAGCTGCCTTCCCTCTAGTCTTACACTGTTAAATTAGGGACGGCTAGCACAGATAGCCCTCGAGTAGCTTTGTGCGAAATTCCAAAACAAACAAACAAAAGCTTTATCTGAGTTCCTTAGACGTCCGTGTAAACCAAGAACCAAACGATTCCGCTACGTCAACTTACCGCAAGAAAATCTCTAATTGCCAATACACCTGTTTCAGTGGCCTGCCTGTAACTACAAAAAGTAACCCGATAGCTTGTTTACTTACTTTAGGTTTTAACATTTGTCCTTGTTAGATCTCTCTCAAAAAAAAAATATACAATGAAATATAATACCACATCCTTCTCTTCAGCATAACCTAAAGTGTTTTTTTTTAAAACACCAGTTTTTTGTTAGCAATACTAAAACGTGACTGCACCTAACTGCTTCATATACCTATGTCTTAAATATTTAGGTAAACAGAGAATAATTCTTAAAAATTAACTCACCAAACTGCTACTTAAATTACCAACTGGACAGATAAAACATTGTTTCCATGTGAAAGTTTCCATTCCAGTACCATTTCATTTATTGGTAATTTACTCATATAAGTGTGGTAGTTAAAGGGCTAAGTCTATTCTAACCAATTCTTATTTAATAGCTCCATGGAAACTATTACTAATTTGTTTATTTTGGGTACACGTTATTTCCACGATTCACTCACTTCCTTCCCCCTACCTATAATTCTCTACAGTAATAAAAGCTTTTTTGTTTAAACTTTCAAGCCGTTAATTGTAGTTACACTTTGTTTTTTGTTTATTACAGTAATTAGCTGAAGGTGAAGTGTGTATATTCTGAAACGTCCAATAAATGTATTGTTATCCATCACTTACGTTATGTTTTTCATCAACAATTAGATTATACGATTACTGTTGAGGTTTTCACACTCTATCTCGGAAGTCCCTTAATTTTTTCCCCCTCTCCCAGTCTGGAGACAAACTTCTGTGAAGGACGTCAAAATCCATCTTAGACCACACAACACGACAAACAGATCGTCTAGTGCACGTGGGCACGGTGATTTTCAGTTCGAGTTAACGAACATCAAGGACACAAATCTTTCTGTGCTACACTAGGGTACTTGTGTATGTACTGCTGCGAGCCTGCTTCGTTTTTTTCTAATGAAAACAACTACTGTTTTCGATATTTCATCGAAATCTTGTGAGCTTTGATTTGTGACCAATCAATATAAAGCATTGTTTATTGTTCTGTTGACAGAGTCAGAAGATATCCTCAGCTTCGTTGTAATGAAGTTTTGAGTTACAAACCTGTAACTTTCCTTTATGAACGTGGACGCTGCTCTGGGTTGACTTGAGGCGTGGTTTAAGAATCTGATGGAGATTATATGGTCTGCCTTACGAGTTTTTTGGCTTCCATCAAGAACGTTGCAGTTCCTTGCTTCGTAATTGTTAGTCTTTATACTCCATATCATTGAACAACCTCGCTCCACGTATATTACTCATCAGAAAGAGCTGTGACAGAGTTCCCTTCCAATATACTTACTCTTGGTAGCATTGCATCGTCGAATGGTCTTTATTAGCACTTTAAAATTGTTAAATAGAATATTACTGCTCTCTATTAGGCTAACGTAGTTACCAATGGAAAAAATGACAGTTTTCTGTAGGAATAATAAATAAACTAGTAAATATTTGGTTACATAACACAATGTAACACAAATTTTGTTCCTGCATAGTATGTGTTATTTCTTAATTGCTTATGTTGTAAAAGAAAAGAAAATGGCCATTTTTCCCTTTAAACTTTGCTTTTGTGACTTGGATAAAGAAATTTATAAATTAACCTATTTTCTATGTAAAAACGGGCAAATTTGCACATTTTCATTTGCATAAGGTCTGAATAGAACAACATATGAATCAAGATTTACATGTATTTATACTAAAGTAATATAAAAATGAACAAAAATGTTTAGAAATGAGTAGTTTTTCGAGATTTGCTACTGTAATGTAAATCACTTTTACGTATCAGACCCCAAATATAGTCTCCCATCATGTTTTTGTTATACGTTCCCAGGTCACAAAAGCAAAGTTTGAAGCAAAAAATAGGTCTTTTCCATTTACTTTAGGTATAAGTAATTGGGAAATAACACTTTCAGCCCAGGAACAAGAAAAAGTAAAATTTATGTTATATAGTGTAATCAAACAGATATACTGTTAATTTATAAATACACTGAGGCATTAGATGAGAAAAGAGGAAAGTTGGGCAAGTATTACTTAAATGTGGTTACATTTTTTTGTGAAACAAGTTAATAATTAGTTAGTTAATTTATAAGTTTACTGTCTCACTTCAACGTAATACGAAGATTGTTCAATGATCGTGAATACTGCTGTTGTTTAGATAACATACCAAAGACATGACAATCTTCTCCCTGAAAGGGTCGATAGGTGGGTTGGTGACCTGCGCGAAAAGCTGCTTGAAATAGTCGTAGATCAGGGGCTGATATAAAGACAAACAGGCTAGGGGGGCATCGTTTCCCATCGAACCAAGAGCCTCTTTCCTAATCAAAACAAAACAATTCAAAATATAATATTAAAGATTATATCCTCCTACAGTTGTCAGATGAGATGTGTTAAGCGTATACACAATTAGGGTAACCAAAAAGTGAAACACAACAACGAAATAAAAGTGTAGTTGAGAACTGGAAGACATTGTTAGAATTATCTGACCATACGTTGAAAAGAGGTTGCCAAAATTAAAAAGAACCGATAATCAAGTAGATAACGTTAATTAAAGATTAACTTTTCTACAAGAAATGTCAAAAAAACTTATGTAAACTCGTTAAGACATTGGCAGACCTTCTACAAACACATGGCGATAGAAAATTTTAATTAAAAAAATGTAGCCAACATGAAGAACCATTACGAACATAACAGATGTTAAGATACAATATATTTCACAAATATTTTAAATAGGAACAAATTATTATGTTAGTACACCTGTTTGAAGTTCAAAATGTTAGTCTATAAAACAAAATTATTTTTCTTGGGTAGATTAAAATGTTGACCAATGGTTAAAATGGCATGTGAGACAAGTAAAGATACTGACCAATAACAACACACACGCAAGACAGGTACAAAGTCCGATTGACCATTAAACCTAAATAAGTCACGTGAGATGGATTAAAATGTTGATCAATCCTTAAAGAGAACTAAACTGTTCTTCGTAAATAAGTACAGTTTCATTTAAAGTATTTTAACAATGTCTTGTCAAACAACATCCGAATCACTATTATCTACTAGTGAATACATGATCTATACAGTGCAAGGACAAGGCCTAAAAAGCGAGGAAAGACAGGTAGGGGTTAAACATTACATCGTATTAATTCTATCGTTTTCCAAGAAAAAAAAATTAAACGTAAAACAATATCAACTCTATCATTCCCTTTATGTTTAAAACTCCTTTTCTTGATTTAGTGGTATTATACAATGAATAAATTATAAGAAATTTGAAGAAAAAAAACGTTACTTGCTTTCAGAACAAAGTTCATCACTTCAAAAACAATGTGAGAAAAATAGGCTTCCAGTTCTGAGGGGCTTAACATGTGAGGACCAATATGAGCAAAATTTTTCTAAAGCACAAATGTGACGATTCGTTGTGTGTGTTTTTTTTTTTTTTAAAGACTTACACAATTTATTCAAAAACATTTACATGAAGTAAAATCACGACAGTACCACAATTTCGAATCAAATAGTCCGTTTTTTTCTCAACTCACTTGGTTTTAACCATGGGCAGGACAAGCATATTGACTGTTTCAATTGTGTAGCCAAAGAGAGATAGGCGCCGATCATTGATAATACTGAGCCATCTCTGATTGGTCGTTCCATTAGTCAGATCTTCAGTCGAAGGAGAGTTTAACAAATCAATACTTTTTCCGGTAATAATTTTCCGATGAGCTGTATACAATTCTTTCAAGGTAAACTGGAAATTTTACAATCAGAAGTAAGTACTTTTAACTGGTATCTGCCATAATAATTTAAAAATGAGTTCGCCTTATTATGGTTAAACACTTCATAATTAATAAACACTGTTACGTTATAATCATTATGCATATAATTATCGAAACTGAGGGAGTAATTCATATCTTAAATATGTGGTAATTACAAGTAACAATCTATTAATAAGTATTAACTAAGCAGCCAACAAGATGATTCATATCTCAACAATGTGTTAATATATATTAACTAAGTAGCTAACTAGGTGATTCATGTCTGAACAATATGTTAATAAGCAGTAACTAAATGGCTAACTAGGTGAACCATGTTTCGACAATGTGTTAATAAGTACTAACTAAGTAGCTAACTAGGTGATTCATGTTTGAACAATGTGTTAATAAGTATTAATTAAGCAGCTAACTAAAAATTCATGTTTAAACAATATCTTAATACGTATTAACTAATTGGATAACTAGGTGATTCATGTCTGAACAATGTATTAATAGGCATTAACTAAGCAGCTAAGTAGGTGATTCATGTCTGAACAATGTGTAAATAAATAGTAACTAAGTGATTCATGCCTGAAGAATGTGCTAACAAGTATTAACTGAGTAGCTAACGAGGTGATTCATGTCTAAACAATGTATTATTAAGTATTAACTGAGTAGCTAACTAGATGATTCATGTCTAAACAATGTGTTAATAAGTATTAACTAAGTAGCTAACTAGATGATTCATGTTTGAACAATGTGTTAATAGGTATTAACCAAGTAGCCAACCAGGTGATTCATGTCTAGACAAAGAGTTAATAACTAGTAACAAAGCGATTCGTGTCTGAACAATGCGTTAATAAGTATTAACTAAGTGGCTAACCAGGTGATTCATGTTTTAACAATGTTTTAATAGGTATGAACGACGTGGCAAACTAGGTAATTCATGTCTAAACAATGTGTTAATAAGTAGCAACTAAGTGATTCATGCTTGAACAGTGTGTTAATAAGTATTAACTGAGTAGCTAACTAGGTGAATCATGTCTAAACAATGTGATAATAAGTAGTAACTAAGTATTTCACTAGGTGATTTATGTCTGAACAATGTGCAACTAAGTATCTAACTAGTTAATTCACGTTTGAACAATGTGTTAATAAGCATTAACTCAGTAGCTAACAAAGAGGTTCATGACTCAACAATGTGTTAATAAGTATTTACTTAGTCGCTAACTCGGAGGTTCATGTGTGAACAATACGTTAATAAGTATTAACTGAGTAGCTAACTAGGTGAATCATGTCTAAACAATGTGATAATAAGTAGTAACTAAGTATTTCACTAGGTGATTTATGTCTGAACAATGTGCTACTAAGTATCTAACTAGTTAATTCACGTTTGAACAATGTGTTAATAAGCATTAACTCAGTAGCTAACAAAGAGGTTCATGACTCAACAATGTGTTAATAAGTATTTACTTAGTCGCTAACTCGGAGGTTCATGTGTGAACAATACGTTAATAAGTATTAACTAAGTAGCTAACTAGATGATTCATGTCTGAACAATGTGTTAATAAGCATTAACTAAGTAGCTAACAAAGAGGTTCATGTCTCAACAATGTGTTAATAAGTATTTACTTAGTCGCTAACTCGAAGGTTCATGTCTGAACAATACGTTAATAAGTATTAACTAAGTAGCTAACTAAATGATTCATGTCTAAACAATGTGTTAATAAGTAGTAACTAAGAAGCTAACTAGGTGATTCATGTCTGAACAATGCATTAATAAGTATTAACCAGGTAGCTTACTTGGTGATTCATGTTTGAACAACGTGTAAATAAGTATTAACTAAGTAGCTAAGTAGGAGGTTCATGTCTGAACAATGTGTTAATAAGTATTAAATAAGTAGCTAACTAGGTGATTCATGTCTAAAGAATGTGTTAATAAGTATTAACTAAGTGATTCACGTCTGAATAATGTATTAATAAGTATTTACTAAGAAGCTTACGAGGTTATTTATGTCTGAACAATGTGTTACTAAGCAGTAACTAAGTGATTTATGTTTGAACAATGTGTTAAAAATTATTAACTGAGCATCTAACTAGGTTATTCCAGTCTGAACAATGTGTTAATAAGTAGTAATTAATTCACGTCTGAATAATGTGATAATAAGTAGTAACTAAGTGGTTAACTAGGTGATTCATGTCTGAACAATGTGTTAATAATTTGTAACTAACTGGCTAAGTAAGTGATTAATGTCTGAACAATGTATTAATAGGTAGTAACTAAGTGATTCTTGTCTGAAAAATGTCTTAATGAATATCAACTAAGTAGCTATCTAGGTGATTCATGTCTGAACAAAGTATTAATAAGTATTAACTACGTAGCTAATAAGATAATTCATTTCTAAACAATGCGTTAATGAATATTAACTCAGTAGTTAATTAGGTGATTCAAGTCTAAACAATGTATTAATAAGCATTAACTAAATAACTAACTAGATGATTTATGTTTGAACATTGTGTTAATAAGTATTAACTAAGTAACCAACTAGATGATTAATGTTTAACCAATGTGTTAAAAGGTATGAACTACGTCGCTAACTAGGAGGTTCATGTCTGAACAATGTGTTAATAATATTAACTAAGTAACTAACTAGATTATACATGTTTGAACAATGTGTTAATAAGTAGTAACTAATTCACGTCTAAATAACATGATAATAAGTAGTAACTAAGGAGCTAACTAGGTGATTCATGTGTGAACAATGTGTTGATAAGTATTAACTAAGTAACTAACTAGGAGGTTCACGTTTGAACAATGTGTTAATACTTATTAACTATGTAGCTAACTAGGAGGTTCATGTCTGAACAATGTGTTAATAAGTATTAACTAAGTAACTAACCAGATGATTCATGTTTGAACAATGTGTTAATGAATATTAACTAAGTCGCTAACTAGGTTATTTATGTCTGAACAATATGTTTATTAGTATTAACTAAATAGCTAACGTGGTAATTTATTTCCAAACAATGTATTGATAAGCAATAACTAAGTGTGTCATGTCTGAATAATGTGTTAATAAGTATTATCTAAATAGCGAACTAGGTGAATCTTGTTTGAACAATGTGTTAATAAGTATTAACTGAGTAGCTAACTAGGTCATTCATGTCTAAACAATTTTTTAATAAGTAGTAACTCAGTGATTCATGTTTGAACAATATGTTAATAAGTAATAACTAAGTGGTTAACTAGGTGATTCATGTGTGCAGAATGTATTGATAAGTTGTAATTGAGTGGCTAACCAGGTCTTCATATCTGAGCATTGGGTTAATGAGTTGTAACTAAGTGATTGACTGGGTGTAACAGTTTTTTTCAACAAGCTTCTTCTCACAGCATGTAACCTACTACATGTACAGTCATGTGAAAATGTTAGGATACCCTATGAAAGCCTGTGTATTTTTATAACATTTCTGGATATATAGATATTTAATCTCAATTTTAACAATACTGAGAGATTATAGGAATATAACTAAACAATTAAAAGTGAAGAAAAGACTTTTCAAAATCTTCTCCAAATGTAACTCTACAAAAATGCATATTCTAACTGAGGAAAAAATTAGGACACCCCCACATTTATTCCCACTTAAAATAAATTAACTCACACACAGGTGTGTCACACCAGTGACACATGATTAGAAGATCGTTACTCAGGATATTGAATGAGGCTTGCCCTATTTAAACTCCAGACATTTAGTTTGGTGTGCTCCTGACTGTTGAAGTGAGAGTGAGCACCAATGGTGAAAGCAAAAGAGCTGTCTGAGGCCTTCAGAAAGAAAATTGTAGTAGCTTATGAGTCTGGGATTTAAAAAGATCCCAAAGGATTTTGAAATCAGCCATTCCACTGTCCGGAAAATAGTCAACAAGTGAAGGACTTTCAAAACAACTGCCAGCATGCCCAGGTCTGGTCTTCCAAGCAAGTTCACCCCGAGAGCAGACCGCAAAATGCTAAAAGAAGTCTCCAAACACTTTAGCATGTCATCACGGGACCTACAGCAGGCTCTGGCTACTGTTGATGTGAAAGTGCATGCCTCTACAATCAGAAAGAGACTGCACAAGTTTAACTTGCGTGAGAGGTGTGCAATGAGGAAACCTTTGCTCTCTAAGAGAAACATCAAGGCCAGATTGAAGTTTGCCAGAGATAATGTAGACAAAGACCAAAACTCCTGAAATAATGTTCTTTGGACAGATGAATCCAAAACTTAATTATTTGGACACCAGAACAGAGGGCATGTTTGGCGTAAACCTAATACAGCATTCCAGGAAAAAAAAACCTCATACCAACTGTGAAGCATGGAGATGGAAGTGTCATGGGTTGGGGATGTTTTGCTGCAGCAGGACCTGGACAGCTCACAATCATAGAATCAACCATGAATTCTGCTGTGTATCAGAGGGTGCTTGAGAATCATGTGAGACCATCTGTACGAAAATTAAAGCTGAAGCGGAACTGGACCCTGCAACACGACAATGACCTAAAACATACCAGTAAATCCACCAATAACTGGCTGAAAACTAAGAAATGGAGAGTCCTGGAATGGCCGAGTCAAAGCCAAGATCTTAATCCCATTGAGATGCTGTAGACTTGAAACGGGCTGTACATGCAAGAAACCCCTCAAACATCTCACAGCTGAAAGAATTCTGCATTAAGGAGTGGGGCAAACTTTCTTCAGACCGATGTCAGAGACTGGTAGATGCCTACAAGAAGCGCCTCACTGCAGTTATTTCAGTCAAAGGGAGTAACACTAGCTATTAGGGGGTAGGGTGTCCTAACTTTTTTCTCAGTTAGAATATGCATTTTTGTAGAATTACATGTACAGAAGATTTTAAAGTCTTTTCTTCAGTTTTAATTGTTTAGTTATATTCCTATAATCTCTCAGTATTGTTGAAATTGATATTAAATATCTATATATCCAAAAATGTTACAAAAATACACAGGCTTTCACAGGGTGTCCTAACTTTTTCACATGACTGTAGCTAAACGTGCCATTTATAGCAACTTTTTATGTAAAATCTTCTTTGGCTTTCGAGATAAATTAAAGACAATTTCGGGATTATTAGGATTTACCATTTCTTTTAACCATTCTCCCAGAGGACGCTGTCGGGCAATCTGTAGTTTGAGTTCTTCGTCACGAATGAATGACTTTTCTTGTGTATCAATAAGTAGCATTCTCCCAGGGCGTAGACGCCCCTGTAAGAAGGTTTAGTTAATTATATATTTAAAAAATATATTATCGTTTTTTAAAATGAAAAGTGCTAACTTTTTAAATCTAAATATTTTAAGATAGAAATTTTAATAGGGAATACAAGATAGCTGGTTAAGATATCAGCACTCAGAAAGCGCTTGAATTTGGGTCTCTTTCAAAAATCATTATCAAATAGCTGAATATTATTCAAAGAACCGAAAATATGAGCGTTTGTGTAGAATGTAAAGCATAAATAACTTAAAATGTAATTACTTTGAACCTTTGTATACGAGTGTAAGTCGAGCAAAGTGCTAGTTTCAGCGGATATGCTCAGCGCCATCTATGTTCAGGCAGGTAAATAGCACTGAATAAAAAAACCAATGTCTCACATTTGGGAGTACGAAAGAAGTTGGACATTTAACACTGTAAAACACATTATCTTATTTTCTAATTCAATATTAACAATAAAGTGGAAATAATTCTGTCTAATTCGTTACTTTGTGAACATGTATCTTGTGCGAGATCTTAAAAATATAAAATATACCTTCAGGATTATGTTGTCCAGTGGGATGTCCAATACGCCAACTTCACTGGCCATAATGATCTTGTTATCCTTGGTTTGATAGTATCTGGAAGGTCGAAGTCCGTTTCTGTCCAAAATGGCGCCGACGTAACGTCCGTCAGTAAATGTCAGAAGCGCTGGTGACAGAAGATTGTTAAATCGTTTACGAAATTAAAACGTTTCGTTCTAACTTTCTTTATTGTTAAAGAAATAACGTAGTTATTCGAATAACTACGGTAATGCAAAAGACTCGAAACAACTGTAAGACGAAGACGAGTTTAACTTAACACACGAGAAGAAACAGTTATAATTCTGAGTTAACATACGAAAAGTAAGAAATATAACTCTGATTGTTTGTTTTTGAATTTCGCACAAAGCTACTCGAGAGCTATATGTGCTAGCCGTCCCTACGTTAGCAGTATAAGACTAGAGGGAAGGCAGCTAGTCATCACCACCCACCGCCAACTCTTGGGCTACTCTTTTACCAACGAATAGTGGGATTGATCGTCACGTTATAACGCCCCCGCGGCTGAAAGGGCGAGCATGTATGGCGCGACCGAGATGCGAACCCGCGACCCTCAGATTATGAGTCGCACGCCTTAACACGCTTGGCCATGCCGGGCCAACTCTGATTGAATGTACAATAAGAAACATTATAACTCTTGCTTTAATTCAACACACAACAAGAAGCATTATAACTGGTTTATCATAACACAGCAAGAAACATTATCGCTCTGGCTTTAACTTAACACAACAATAAATACAACTATGGCTTTAACTTAACACAACAAGAAATACAACTATGGCTTTAACTTAACACACAACAAGAAGCATTATAACTATGGCTTTAACTTAACACAACAAGAAAATAACTATGGTTTTAACTTAATACACAACAGGAAACATTATAACTATTGCTTTAACTTAGCACACGATAAGAAACATTATAACTATGGCTTTAACTTAACACAACAAGAAACATAACTGTTGTTTTAACTTAACATATGACAAGAAACGTTATAACAGTGGCTTTAACTTAACACACAACAAGAAACATTGTAACCCTGGATTTAACTTAACCCAACAAAAAACATAACTATCACTTTAACTTATCACACAACAAACAAATTATAACTATGGCTTTAACTTAACAGAACAAGAAACATAACTATGGCTTTGACTTATCATATAACACTAAACATTATATCTCTGGCTTTAATTTAACACAACAAGAAACATAACTACAACTTTAACTTAACACACAACAAAAACATTATAATTATGGATTTAATTTAATGCACAACAATAAACATTATAACTCTGCCTTTAACTTAATACACAACAAGAAACATTATAACTCTACCTTTAACTTAATACACAACAAGAAACATCATAGCTCTGGCTTTAACTTAACACAACAAGAAACATAACTGTGGCTTTAACTTAACACAACAAGAAACATAACTATGGCTTTAACTTTACACAGCAAAAACATAACTATGGATTTAACTTAATACAGAACAAACAAATTATAACTATGGCTTTAACTTAACACAACAAGAAACATAACTATGGCTTTAACTTAACACACAACAAGAAACATTATAACTCTGGCTTTAACTTAACACAAGAAGAAACATAACTACAGCTTTAACTTAACACACAACAACAAAAATTAACTCTGGCTTTAACTTAACCCAACAAGAAACATAACTATGGCTTTAAAGTAACACACAACAAAAAACATTATAATTATGGATTTAAATGGCAATAAACATAACTATGGCTTTAACTTAACACACAACAAGAAACATTGTAACCCTGGATTTAACTTAACCCAACAAAAAACATAACTATCACTTTAACTTATCACACAACAAACAAATTATAACTATGGCTTTAACTTAACAGAACAAGAAACATAACTATGGCTTTGACTTATCATATAACACTAAACATTATATCTCTGGCTTTAATTTAACACAACAAGAAACATAACTACAACTTTAACTTAACACACAACAAAAACATTATAATTATGGATTTAATGTAATGCACAACAATAAACATTATAACTCTGCCTTTAACTTAATATACAACAAGAAACATTATAACTCTACCTTTAACTTAATACACAACAAGAAACATCATAGCTCTGGCTTTAACTTAACACAACAAGAAACATAACTGTGGCTTTAACTTAACACAACAAGAAACATAACTATGGCTTTAACTTTACACAGCAAAAACATAACTATGGATTTAACTTAATACAGAACAAACAAATTATAACTATGGCTTTAACTTAACACAACAAGAAACATAACTATGGCTTTGACTTATCATACAACAAGAAACATTATAACTCTGGCTTTAACTTAACACAAGAAGAAACATAATTACAGCTTTAACTTAACACACAACAACAAAAATTAACTCTGGCTTTAACTTAACCCAACAAGAAACATAACTATGGCTTTAACGTAACACACAACAAAAAACATTATAATTATGGATTTAAATGGCAATAAACATAACTATGGCTTTAACTTAACACACAACAAGAAACATAACTATGGCTTTAACTTAACACAACAATAAATATCATAATTCTGGCTTTAACTTAACACACAACATGAAACATCATAACTGGATTTAATTTAACACACAACAAAAAACATTGCAACTCTGCTTTAACTTAACACACAACAAGGAACAGTCACAACTCCAGCTGTATCTTAACAAACACATAACCAAATAGAAATGTTCTTCATGGATAAAAATTAAACACAAAATAAACTGCACAATTTGTGTCTATGGTTTGAATCTGTTCTTAGAAGAAACTTAGGTGTTTATAAAGAAAATAACGTTTAGTTATTTTTACAGCTGTTTCTAATTTTTAACTCTTTGGTTACACAAGATAATTAAAATTACTGCATAGGAATGATTAATTATATAGTTGGGACTTTCTTGTTTGGCTTAGTTTAGACTTCTGCTTGTCTGTATATACCTGGACCATCCCATGGTTCCATAGCACACCCGTTCCATTGATAAAAATGTTTTTTTTCCTCTGACATGAGTTGATCGTTCTGCCAAGCTTCAGGTACCATGGTCATAGCAGCCTAAGAACAGAAGGTATACAAGGTTGTTTCATTCATGTATCTATCATAATTTTGTGTGTTATCTATACATTATTTTAACTTTAATTATTTCACTGCTATTGATGAGGCAAGTTAATCTTTAGAAATCTCCTGTTTCATATAATTATTTGTATCTCACTTGTTGCCCCAACACACGATACTTGGTGCTAATAGTTACCTATAAGAATTATTCATGGATTTATTTCCAAAGTTTTCATACCACTGAACAACATTTGGGATTTTTCTAATTAATTAATTGTTTTAATTAATAAGGATGAAACAAAAGTTATCTCGTGTCCTATCCATGTTCCCATTGTGGTGCTGCAGAAGAGGACATGTACATGTAAATGGCAGTACTACAGAAAGAGATATATAAGGAACAAACCTAGCTGTTAAGCACAACTAGTGAAATTAGTGGTTAAACTTATGTGTAACACTTTCTGATTTTTCCACACAACATGTATGTATGGAGTATTTAAGCATACAAAATAAAGACATTGGTCACAAATCACAAGTTCGGTTACAACTATAAGTAACTGATATAAAGTTAGCTACCAACAAAGTATTTAAATGCAATTTACCAAATACAACTTTCCAGTCTTCCAATTGATTTATAATGTATTAATGTGACGTTTCAGCTAGTTAAAACTAATGTTTGATTGTGGTTATGTTCTTCTGGATATATTCTAGTCCAGTAAAATAACCAACAGTGTAAAATAAAACAGAGGTTAGACTAACCTCCGGAAGAGATCGTTGTCCAACCATAACGAGAAACTCCATAACATTATCAACACAACCAGAATCGGACAGGTCAGGCTCAACCACTGGATATAATTTATTCAGCTCTTCTCCATAGATAGCGCTGTGCATCACTCCTTCTCGAGCCCGCATTAAGTTTATGTTCCCTCTCAAAGTGTTGATTTCTCCGTTGTGTGCAAGCATTCTGAAACAGACATTAGTAAACAATGTAAGTATGTACTTCTAACAAAAGATAAAAATTTGTTTGGTAAAACAGCTAATCTAGTACAATGGATACTCTTCATAAGGGTTAGTACTTAAACAGGATACACTTAAACACAGTCAATAACTAAATATGATATACTCCAACACAGTCAAAAATTAAACAGGATACCCTTGAACTCACTCAAACATTAAATAAGATACACTTCAACACAATCAATAATTAAAGAGAATACACATCAACAATCAAAAACTAAATTGAATACACTTCAACAGTCAATAATTAAATAGGATACACTTCAACACAGTCAATAATTAAAGAGGATACACTTCAACAGTCATTAATTAAAAACACAGTCAATAATTAAACAGCACACTATTCAACAGTCAATAACTAAATTGGGTACACTTGAACAGTCAATAATTAAACAGGATACACTTCAATACAATCAATAATTAAACAGCATCCCCTCAACACAATCAATAATTAAATAGGATACACTTCAACAGCCAATAACTAAATTGGATACACTTCAACAGTCAATAATTAAATAGGATACACTTCAACACGGTCAATAACTAAATAGGATACACTTCAACAGCCAATAACTAAATTGAAAACACTTCAACAGTCAATAATTAAATAGGATACACTTCAATAGTCATTAATTAAAAATTCAGTAAATAATTTAACAGCATACTCTTCAAAACACCCAAGAATTAAATAGGATACACTTCAAATCAATCAATAATTAAACAGGATACACTTAAATGGTCAATAACTAAATAGGATACACTTCAACAGCCAATAACTAAATTGAATATACTTCAACAGTCAATAATTAAATAGGATACACTTCAATAGTCATTAATTAAAAACTCAGTAAATAATTTAACAGCATACTCTTCAACAGTCAATAATTAAATAGAATACACTTCAAAACACCCAAGAATTAAATAGGATACACTTCAAATCAATCAATAATTAAACAGGATACACTTAAATGGTCAATAATTAAACAGGATATACTTCAACACAGTCAATAATTAAACAACTTACTCTTCAACAGTCAATAATTAAATAGGATACACTTCAAATCAATCAATAATTAAATAGGATACCCTCAACAATCAAAAACTAAATTGAATACACTTCAACAGTCAATAATTAAATAGAATACACTTCAGCTCAATCAATAATTAAATAGGATACACTTCAACAGCCAATAACTAAATTGGGTACACTTCAACAGCCAATAACTAAATTGAATACACTTCAACAGTCAATAATTAAATAGAATACACTTCAGCTCAATCAATAATTAAATAGGATACACTTCAATAGCCAATAATTAAATAGGATACACTTCAACATAGTCAATAATTAAACAGGATACACTTGAACACAGTCAATAATTAAATAGGATACACTTGAACACAGTCAATAATTAAACAGGATACACCTGAACACAGTCAATAATTAAATAGGATACACTTGAACACAGTCAATAATTAAATAGGATACACTTGAACACAGTCAATAATTAAACAGGATACACCTGAACACAGTCAATAATTAAATAGGATATACTTGGACACAGTCAATAATTAAATAGGATACACTTGAACACAGTCAATAATTAAGCAGGATATACTTGAACACAGTCAATAATTAAATAGGATACACTTGAACACAGTCAATAATTAGGCAGTTCGTAACAATTCGTCACTCTGTTCTGTTACCGTCTGCTATTTAGACAATAATTTGTTTCTGTTAAGGTAGCTAAGCATCAGATCACACCAACTTCGTAGTAATGACAACCTAGGAAACCCGAGAAAAGCGTACCTACGGTACATAAGCTGCATAGAGTAAACCTAAGATGCATACAAGATATTTGAGGTACATACATTCTTTTTAACTACTTGTTAATATTAACTGTGAGTAACTTTCACCTAGACTTTAAGGGAAGAGAAATCTGAGGTTGGAAACTGTACTAGATCAAATGGTCGCTGTATCATAATGTGTACCCTGTGTCAGGAATTCGACAGATTTACAGTTCTGTGTGTTTAGATGGAGTTATAAAACCCAGCCAATCTCAGTTACACAAAGCTATTTAGTCTTAACGTTTATAAATCTGGTTTCTTTTGCTTCATAAATAAAATATTATAATACCGAAGAGTTTTTTCTAGACTATTACTGCCCTCAAACTCAGGAGGGTCACTACTGAAACATAGGGAGCTCAGATAGCTCTCGTGTAGTTTTGCGCGAAATTCCAAAACAAACAAACGGCAACATAGAGGCTATAACTTTCACTATAAGAGCTATCTATGTTCGACATTTTCATTATTTTTTCCATTTTAGTTGCTGCTATGTTTGTCATCAAAGCTCGCATCAGATGAGTCCGCTATCTGTCTATGCCCAAAGATGTAACAAAGCTGCGGGGTTGGTTACAGAATTTCTCTTGAAATAATGGAAAAGTCCTAAACAAAGCCGCGAACGGGATGAAGTTGCACTGGCTCAAGAAAAAATAAGAAAGCCATTACTTCAAGATGAAAGAACCAGTTGTCAGAGATGAAAACAAACTAATCAAACAGATCAAAGTTTGATTATTTTGAAACGAACAAACTATTCTCATTGTATCTTCTTTGCTGTGTTTTCAATCCCAGCGAAATGTTTTCTTTGTTATTTGCAAAGAGAGATTTGACTTTAAAACTCATTAACATGCAAAAAAGTGCTGTTTACTCTTTAAAAAAAGAATGAGATATACAGGTATTGACTATTCACAAAGCAGCGACGACAATGGGTCTTACAAATCAGACGATGTAATGTTATATTTAACTTTGTAACTAGACATATGTATCAATAATACGTTCTCTGAACCAGCTTATAAACGTTTCAAATTGAGTTAGTAGGCTTCTCATTTTATGGTGCTAGAATTGAGGGTTCGATCTCGGAAGGATCACTTTTACTTTTAACAAGAAACAGCCAATTAAATATTCTCACGCCCTGTATTCCACTATTAGTATTTGAATAAAGCCTACAGCTACGAAAAGACTGACAACGTGGCTTGTCACTTCACACGAGTTGAGCCTGTCGTAATAGAACACAAGACAGAGCATGAAAGAATTACACGTAACAAATAAATTATACCAAGACTTTATCAACAGGAACGGCTACAAATCTGTGGGAATTACCGCAGGTCACGTACTGTACGTGTATTTTCATGTGCCACAATAGCAACTCTACATAAATCTCAACTATACGAGCGAATACATTAAATTATTCACTATCAAACGGTACTTCAACCACGGTAATAACTCAATGAACCTTAGGACTATTGCTTTTTCATTACCTTCCTACAAATTATTGATTTTGTTATTACAGACTTCCAACTGATCCAGGAAATATATTGAGATTAAAAACTGTATTCAGTCATATGCAAGTTCTTCGATTAATTAGGTTAATTTTCTTCAGATTAATTAATCAACTTCGCAAGGTAACCGGCAAGTTTACGATGGTTTCTTTACGTTATTTACTGCTAGATGGAAAATTCTAAATTGCATTCTATATAAAAGGAAAAAAAAGGAAAAGACTCATGACTTATATAATATTTTTATTATGTCTTATAAATAGTGCTTATTTAACACAGCGCTATGTCTGAGGAACTTATACCGCTAGAAACAGGGTATCCTCGTGATTCATTGCAAGCAAGATTGTTTAATTGTACGCAAAAGTTTCGGTAAAGTACAATAATTATATCCAGAGTGTTGACCGAATTCTAAGGTACCCGTTTATACCTCGAGAAACATTATGTGTCTACGTCACTGGATGTGGCTGACATACTATTACATATTTTCGTTTACGAAAAACTCGGATATAAGATAATAAAAGAAATGTTAAGACGTCTGAATAAAACTATTTTTATTTTGTGCAACGTTTTTGGGAGATGGATGATCTTCTTCAGGTAACACAGAATGTATTACATTGAAATGAGGCTCAAACCTAATTATTGACGGGTAAGAATACAAAAGTTTCAA
Organism: Tachypleus tridentatus; assembly: GCF_004210375.1. Taxonomy (NCBI): domain Eukaryota; kingdom Metazoa; phylum Arthropoda; class Merostomata; order Xiphosura; family Limulidae; genus Tachypleus; species Tachypleus tridentatus. Next base: position 170,727,051 of record NC_134831.1, read on the forward strand.
CGATTTGTTTGTTAGAATTTTGCGCACAGCTAAACGAGAGCTGTCTGCGTTAGCCATCCCTAGTATAGCAGTGTAAGACAAGAAGGAAGGCAGCTGGTCATCACCATTCACCGCAAACTTTTGGTAAAACTCTTTTACCAACAAAATAATGGAATTAACCGGAACCTAATGACGTTCCCACGACTGAAAGCTCGAGCATGTTTGGTGCGACGGGGATTCGATCCCCGCGACCTCAGATTACGAGTCGAGCGCCCTAACTACTGGGTCACTGTAGAATAAACTCTATCAACTGCCCAAATATAACTACTTATTACTACTGAAACAACTAGAAACAATAGGTAAATTTAATTAACCATAATTCATAATAAATTAACGAGAGTACGACAATAAAATATTGTTTAATAAAATCATTACTGGGCCTTTTTTGGTAAAAAGTCTTAAAAAAACAAGAAAGGAAACAGAAACGTTTTTCAATTTTTTGCTAATTTTATGTCCCCCGCTAATACAGCGGTAAGTCTACGGATTTACAATGGTAAAATCAGAGGTTCGATTCCCCTCTGTGGATTCAGCAGATAACCAGATGTGGCTTTGCTGTAAAAAAAAACAAACACACCCGCTAATTTTATTATTATTTATGGAAAAACCAGTTCCATACGTTTTTAATAAATAATATATTTAACAGTTTCGTTTTGACGTTACTTGTTTATTACTGATACATACTCGAGTACACATGTTTTAATGTATAACTTTCTCTGTCCCACTTGCGAAGCGTTAAAAGCTTTATAACTTCATTCTGAAATTTCAGAAAATATCCGCACTCGAGAGTTTTTGGGTTTTTTTACTTTAGTTTAAACATTCCCTACTTTGTGCTGTCCTGATTGTTCTTTAAAAACTCTAGACATTATTGTTTTAGAATCTTACCTTAAAGGGTGCGCTCTTTCCCAGCTTGGAAAAGTATTCGTTGAAAACCTGGAGTGGACTAAAGCCAAGTAAGTTTTGAACGTATGATCTTGTAAGTCCTTGTAGTATTCCCATAGCTGACCAGAAGTTAGCTGACCCTAAAAATACAACATATTAATAAGTTTAAATTTAGTGGCCTTCAACTTAATTTTGAAATTTAGGCCACAACGTAATCGGTCACGTTGTAGTTACTGTATTAATGGTTCAAACGTAGGTGTAATGCTCGCTAAGCCTAATTTCTAATTAATTTGTTGTACGGTAACAGTGTTGTAATTCAGATGTTTGGAAGCTCAGTATTTCCGACGGAAAAAAAACAAAACAAAGAACGAATAAAAAGAGATCTCGTAGCAGCTTGTAAAGATTAATTTTAGTTCAAATTCAAAATTAGGGACGGCTGTAGACAATAAGGAAGGCAAGGCAGCAAGTTAGCAGCACCAACCGCTAACTCTTAGGCTGTTCTTGGCTGATCGTAAATGTTACAACCAGAAAGTGAGAAGCGAACCACGAACCTTCGTGTTCTCTTGCCAAGTACAATAACGCCTGTAAACGCATGTACCACTTTTATTTCATCGAAGAGTGAATAGTTACTCAGACTTACCTTGTACACTATAGTTTCCGTGGACAAACTACAAATGTAAAATCGGATGTCACGAGATGGAATTCTGTGTGTAGCCGATTTTCTTAGAACAAACACCTGTGGGAAGAAATGAATGCTTGATAATTTTAACATACAAGGTATTTGTGACGATAAAGAATAATATTGTATTTTAACTAAAATATAATTTTAATAAGTGTATATGTTTCGGGTTAATAATGATCAGTAACAGCAAGAAGATTGGACGAGTTGAAAAAGTAACACTTTATATAACAACAAAAACGTAAGAGCCGAGACTGTGTACTTGGAACGAGAATACAAAGCAATTAAACTGAACGAAATTCATTCAAAAACCAAGAAAAATGTTCTTTTAAGTTGCATACATACATGTAAGTGGAAAAAGGAACGTGATACCCATCTGAGCCGTACATTAACCGAAACTAAACTTTACCATAAAGATTTTTATAAAATAATTTCTTATCATTCAAATATGTATAAAATATGCCTTTAAACTTCCTTAAAGTCACCATATCTGCTTCCTCTTGGACAATGTATATTAGGTACAAGAATAACGATACATCAACATCAGCAATTCCCTGTACAGTCTTAAACACTTCAGTCAGAGCCCCTCTAACTTTGCTGTTTTCTCAAAATAAAACAGTTTCAGAAACCTTAACCCGTCCTCGAATGACAACTCTTAAAGGTATCATCCTATTAACTACTCCTCTGAACCTTTTACATCAGTTCATTGTCCTTCCCAATGTTAGACAGCTAAGACTGAACTCAATAATCCAAATGTGGCCTAACCAATTATATGTACAATGACATCATAATTCCTTTAGATTTGTATTCAATATTTCTGTATATACAGTCAAAAGTCCTACAACTAGCGACAACATAACCAGAACACCAGCACCCCGCTTTTTCAAACTTACACTCATAATTCAAATTATAGTATCCAGTATACATTACCTTGAACTTATTATAATTAAAAGCCACCTGACATTTATCCTCCCAACTTACAACAATCCAGGTCCTTCTGTAAAGCGAATGTGTGTGTGTGTGTCCATGTATCTATTTATAGCAAAGCCACATCGAGTTATCTGTGGCCACAGAGAGGAATTGAGCCCCTTATTTTAGCGTTGTAAATCCGAAGACTTACCGCTGCCCCAGCGGGGAACCTATACAAATCCCATTTAATACTTTACAATTATATACGTTCCATATTAATAATTATTATGCTGTTTTACGTTAGAAGAACAATATAGATCTGTATTCCTTGAAGAAATAAGTTTCTATTTTGAGAACTCTGTACAATGTAATGCCGTAAAGTAAAGAGAAAATTATAATCCGACAAACTTATAAAAAAAAAAAATTGAGTCGCAGTCTTTCTACGTCACTTGCTGGTGGGCGGAGCAGATACGTTGCCAACGTTACATATCACAATAAAGCTTGAAAAGATCTTTCTAGGTCAAACATATATCTGGGCATGCAGTGTTCATATAATGAGAAGTTCTCACCTAAGTTTTATATATGTGTTAACCCTCTCTTCCCTTACAATATGAATGTTTATGTCTTCTCTGTTACGTTGTATCCTTTCTTCTATTAGAGTACACATGTCTCTGTTATGTTGTATCCTTTCTTCTGTTAGAGCACACGTCTCTCGTTACACTGTATCCTTTCTTCTATTAAAGTACACGTCTCTGTTACGTTGTATCCTTTCTTCTGTTAGAGCACACATCTCTCTGTTACACTGTATCCTTTCTTCTGTTAGAGCACACGTCTCTCTGTTACATTATATCCTTTCTTCTGTTAGAGTACACATGTCTATCTGTTACACTGTATCCTTTCTTCTATTAGAGTACACATGTCTCTGTTACATTGTATCCTCTCTTCTGTTAGAGCACACATGTCTCTGTTACGTTGTATCCTTTCTTCTGTTAGAGCACACATGTCTCTCTGTTACATTGTATCCTTTCCTCTGTTAGAGCACACGTCTCTCTGTTACGTTGTATCCTTTCCTCTGTGAGAGCATACATGTATATCTGTTACAATGTTTCTCTAAATTCTTTCTCTTATAGTATGTATTGCTCAACCTTATGTTACAGCAGATGCATACTTTGTTACCTTATAAAAGAAGTTTAATTACTTGTTGATACAAGGCTTCGTGGCTTCCAGCAAGTTTTAGTATTTCTCTGTTCTGTACAATTTACTGCTATCATGACGCCATCTATTTACTAAGTAGGTTTACATAAAAAGCTACTAGGAGTGACCACGTAAGACTTTGAATAAAACACACATATTATCCTTAGAAATCTTAATAAAAATAGTAATTATTTTCGTTTTAAAAGACAATCAACACAAAAGATCGATATTTCAAACAATATATGTATTATTGTCGGTATTTCAAATAATAATTGTATTATTGGATAAGATAGTCACGTTCTTTTTATGTTTGTCGCGTTCCCCGCAAGGGGCCGGTGTACACCGCAGATGGCCTAACCGTGGCTTTGCTATAAGAAACACACGCACGTTTGTCGTCGGTACTGACAGAGAAGTTCCCCAGTGGCACAGCTGAATGTCTGCGAACTTGAAACGCTAAAAAGTTCGTTTTGATACCAATGATGGGCAGAGCCTAGATAGCTTATTGTGTAGCTTTGTGCTTAATTACAACTAACATCGAATATTTTCTCATTGTGCTTTTGTCAGAAAATAAGATTCAATGGTTAAAATTGATATATGGGCACTAAATCCATCAACTGAAACTAAAAATTCGACAAATTTCTTGTCGATGTATTTATATTTTCAGACAGTCACAGTAGTTGGTTTACATTTATAACCACAGTATAAGCTTAGTGACATATAGGCCTAGTTGTTATGATACTAGCAACTTCTTAATGGTATGTTACTTAATAAATTAAACGTATCAATATTGTTTTAATAAAATTAGATGCATCCTTTCAATTTTCATTAACTGTACAGAATGAGTACAACTTATTTGAGAGATACAGAAATTAAATAAATTTTATGCTTGTCTCATTTTGTCCGTAAATGGGTGATTTACATCTCCCCCTATCCGCCTTTGCAAAACATTGGGTATTCGACTTTTCGTATCGTGCTTGTTGTACACATAAAGCGTCATAGTGGAAAAAGAAAACAATGGCTAAAAACAGCGCAGCGTTGAGTCTGCGCGAGACATCACGTCTTTCCATTGCTCTAGTCTCTTGGCAATATGCCAAGTTATCCAGGAAATTGCTTTATCTGTTATTGTGAACTTCGTTTCTGAATATATACTATGAATTATCAGGCTTCGAACTATATTTCTTTATTTATTTTTCCCTACTAAAACAGTATGAATGTTTACGATACAATGCGCAACAAGAACAAACATTTTTTAAAATAACGATCTTTGAACAACGTAAATAAATCCTTGAACTATAATTTTAACCAATCAAGTAACAGTAATATTGTATATGGCCATACCTGTTTATATACTAAGCCTAAAACAAAATACACAATATCATGAAATATATATACGTCTCCATATTTGTGCGTTCAACTGCACATAACTTGTTTGACATTAAAGTAATGCAAAGAAAAATAATGTAGATTATTTATTTTATTTTTCCAAGTCAGAATTTCGCGCACAGCTAAAGTAGGGTTACTTCTATGTAGCCGTTTCTAATTATGAAAAGCTAGACAAGAAGGTTTGTTTCTTTGTTTGTTTTTGGATTTCGCGCAAAGCTATTCGAGGACTATTTGCGCTAGCCGTCCTTAATTTAGCAGTGTAAGACTAGAGGAACGGCAGCTAGTCGTCACCACCCACCGCCAACTCTTGGGCTACTCTTTTACCAACGAATAGTGAGATTGACCGTCATATTATAACGCCCCCACGGCTGAAAAGGCGAGCATGTTTGGTGCGACGGGGACGCGAACCCGCGACCCTCAGATTACGAGTCGCATGCCGGGCCAAGACAAGAAGGAAGGCAGCTGTTCATCAGCATCCACTTTAAACTCATGGGTTATTTTTGTTCTAATCGAATAATAGATCTGACCATAACTTTTATAATGCACCCATAGCCCCAAAGAGTTTTCGATAACAGGTCATGAATCGTCGAATATTTCTTTTCTAAACAGAAGGATTGCAATCCGAAAATAACCGTTATTTCAGAATACTATCATTTGAAATGCAACTTTTTCAGAATACTATCATTTGAAATGCAACTAAATTGAATTTTCAGAATGTACAATAGTGTTACTTCTACTGACCGATCACAACAGACATTAATGTGACGTACACAGTAGAATTTGTATATTTATAGAATTTCGAAAATAGTATTTACGAAGAAACAAATATTTCATTTTATTATATCGTGATTTTTGTAGACCGACTGCTTTAAAGTATTGGGGTTAGGACAAACCTATTTAGATCCTGTGCTGTCTTCTTGGAGTTTTTTCAATGGTGGTAATATTAGAGTCTTAAGAACATCAGGATGAAAAGGTCAATTTCCCGAGGGAACGTGGCACACTTCCTGTGCTCGTGGAGAAATAAACTAAAAGTGAAGCATTGTACCAGCTTTTAACACCTTGAAAGATTATTTTGTGAAGTGCAAAAAACATTCCTCTGGAGTAGTTATGGAAACGTTCGAGAAAAAAGGTCTAGAATCAGGAAACAGCAGTGAATGTAGAATGATATTCATAATTGAGAAACTTAAGGTTTCGTTTCATTATGCTGTGAGAACTCTATAATTAGTATGTGAACAGTTTATGCGACATAAATCGAGGTTAAAAGTCAAATATTTCTCAATTTGTTGTACTTATGCATTAAACTACTGTATATATCTAATTGTCTGAGTTTTTGAGGGTCAGTGTAGGTAAAGCAAGGTTAAAAGTCAGACATTTTTCCATTTTGTTGGACTTGCGCACTGAGGTACTGTAGTTACCTAACTGCCTAATCTCCTGGGGTCAGGCACCCCAGTGGCAAACCGGACTCAAACTGCTAGAAATCGAGTTTCGATACCCGTGATGGGCAGAGCACAGGATGAAAAGGTCAATTTCCCGAGGGAACGTGACACACTTCCTGCGCTCATGGAGAAAGAAACTAAAAGTGAAGCATTGGACCAGCTTTTCTGTGTAGCTCTGTGCTTAATTTCAAATAATCAATCAATCAATTTGGAGTAGGTGAAAATAAATCAAGGTTAAAGGTCAAATATTCCTCTACTTGTTGTACTTATGCACTAAGCTGCTGTAGATATCTGTCTGAGTTTCTGAGGGTCAATGAAGATAAAGCAAGGTTCAGTGTAAAATTTTACATCATCGTGTTAATAGAAATTTGCTTTTTTTGTAATATTGTCTGAACGTCAACTGAGACAATGAACTTCTAACATACAACTTTCAATAACGTTTTCAAAATTCTTTGTACTGACCATATGGTAAATAGTTTAAAACATTCGATTTCATTTCATATGAGCACATTCGTAAAGATAAACTGATAAAAATTTAGTTAAGTATCTCTGTGGTAAGTTAAACGACTTACACTATTAAAATTTAAGGTTCGAATTCCCGCGGAACACACATGGTTTTCTCTAAAATAATAACATTTCAGAGGTTAAATTGATATAAATGTACTTAAGATGCCAAAAGCTAAAATCACAGAAATTTACTTAAGATGACCACATGATGATATTCAAGTTGACAGCTTGTCTTCATATATTTCTCTACTTTACATATTTCAGAATCCAACAGCATAGAATAAGTGGACCATTATTTCTATTCTATGCATTTAGCGATAACTTTCATTAACTTCTGATCAAAGCAAGCTATCTAAATATATCAAAATTAAAACTAATTCCATCTTTGATATAGGTAACGTAACAAACAATTCTATCTACAGCTAAAAAACATCATAACACAAATTATGATGAGTAGAATGCATTTATATATCAATTGGTACCTTTTCTGTTAGCGACATTTTCGGCCATATTCTCATAAACTGTAATAACAGAATAGCGATTGTTGATTTGTGTTTCACCTATTGTAAAACACGAAACAGCGTTTGAAAATACGTTTAACTTATTGTAAGTGATGTTTATTGGTTAACTTAATAACCAACCTCTCTTTTGAAACGGTTTTCACTGAGACCTGGACCAATCACAAAGGCTTGTTTCATAAGCGGTTCTGTAGACAGCGCCACCTCTCCTAAAATCCCACTATTCACAGGAACATCTCTCCAACAAAGGACCTACAAAAATCAAATTATTTTCAAATTACAATCCACAAGACGCTTCAAAAATCTTCCTCCTATACGACGATAGCGTAAGCCTAAAAACAGATATTACAATGCATTTTGTAATTTATAAAATCCAAAGCTCAAATGTTTTATGTTATGGAAATTTTCAAAGAAAGAAAATCTTTTTGCAACTGACTTTTATCTATTTACCTGTAAATTATATTCGGAAGCCAACTTTTGGAATTCTGTTTGAACCTTATCTACGGAGCTTGACTCCAGAAATAAAATCCCGGTAGCATACTGACCACGAGGTGGCAGCTCGATCTGTTGCTCTTCCCTAAAAACAAAAAATTGAATACTTATTATAGTTCTTCTTCAAAACTGTTATCAATCACAAACTATTATTATGGTATTACTGTTACAGTGCATGTTTTAATGTTCTCATCGTAAACATTACAATATTAAGAACCGAGTTAATTAGTTTCTTATTCGCTTGACAAATATTTTGCTGTACTAACAAAAATGTAAAGTCCAATACAGAAATATGTTTATAAACATGGTATTACAGAATACGTCAATTACATTTCGGATTGCCATATATTCGGTTATATTTTAAAATTATGTACAAATGATGCATTATTAACTTCAGGCCCATCTACCTTCGACAAGTTTGAGAACTTAGAACGTCAAAGATTGGTGATTCGATTCTCAAAACATTTTCTGCTAAACGTCAATTAAAGTGCAGAAAATTTCTTCGTACGTTTGTGAGACTATTTTTGTAGTTACTTATCAGACACGTCATTAAAAAGTAAATCAATATGTAACTTTATTTTCATTATTACGTGAATCGGACTGTATTAAAAAACCAGAAAATATCAGTTTTAACAAAATGAAACGAGTTTTCGTCTTTCCTCACAAACAGTAACAGATGGAGACTTTACGGATATTTCTAAGTTTAGAAGGCGAGAAGGGTAGAGAAAGTTTGGTTTGTTAAGCGCTAAACTACACGGAGAATCGAAACACAAGGATTTAACGTTGAAATCTGCAAACATACTGCTGACCCACGGGAGAGAGTGAGAAACTATGAAAAAAGTGTTCTGAAAAACTAAGAAAAATCACCTAATTGTCGTGTTGTTAGGCCTAAACTTACACATGTAATGGGCTATCTGTGCTATGCTCATTACAGGGATCAAGCCTCAAATTTATTACGAACTTTAAAGTTTACTATTGATGTTAAATAGGAGAAAAACGAGAAAATTAGGGCATAAAATCGTGAAAAAATGAACATTGAAGTTTTTAAAACATCTGGTCTGTTATATGAACGAAATCAAAGAAGTGATAAATTAGTATATTCTACACAACTGGCATAGCCAAGAACATGCTCGCCCTTACTGCTGTAGGGGCGTTATAAACAATTATGTGACAACCAATCCTAAATTGGTCTATCACTTTAAATGTTGGGACTGCTACCCCTGGAATAGTTTTGCGCAAAGCTTAAGAAATAAACTAGAAGTGTAGAGAAACTAGGTCATTAGGTACAACAAAGAAAGACAGACTTATTTATACACAAATTACGTCATCAGTGACGTAGATAAAAAATTCTTTTCTACACATCCCTTTGTAAAGTTCTAAAGTAAGAACGGTACAACGTCAATTGAGTATGTAAAAATGTTTATTTAGAGCTATCTAGCGGGAATGTTAGAAATTGTTATACTGTCTTCGGTTATTACCTTAAACAATAATAATAATATAATTATCTCTTAAGGGGTTATCAACACTTTAAATGGAAAATTCCTTGAAGTAATTGCTCAAATAATCGAAGCACTTTTTAAGAGACTATTTTCTGACATTTTCAGGTGTGTGCCCTCTATTCTGATTCCACCTGTTGGTGTTCATAAAGAGATTCAAGGTGAAATCAGCTGTTACATGAAACTTCGTATCGAAACAAAGCAGAAAGATCATTTGTAGCCACAATAATGAGATGGCCTGTTTCGTTTCGTTTTGAAGTTTGTGCACTCCTTCAACAAGAGTAAATCGATATTTCTGATTGATAGTGAATCTATAATTTGATGTGTAGACTGAAGTTTAGTTCTACCATATCCACCAATCAAATTCATACCTATTAAATCTTTATACTAGTAACATACGATTTCTGTACAACACCTCTTGGTCGACGTTTTTATTATAACACAAACGTGTTAGAAATTTTGAGAACAATGTATTTCGTGCCTCAAATTGAAACACTGGTTTCCTTGTCATCTAAAAGAAATGTTTCCGAGGTTCTCTGACAGCACAATGCTACGTTAGGCTATAGAAATCGTCCTGACACGATAGAATGATGAAGTTACGTCAGTCCTTCTGCTGAATATTCAAACTTTTCGATAGAATGATGAAGTTACGTCAATCCTTCTGCTGAATATTCAAACTTTTCGATAGAATGATGAAGTTATGTCAGTCCTTCTGCTGAATATTCAAACTTTTTCTTTCTCTATAGACTTTGTTCATGTTAATTTCAACGTTCACGGAAGATTTATCCCTGAGGTGCAGTTTAATACTTACAAAGTGATAGATGTTTTATTCCGTGTTCAAAGGCTATTTAACTTTAAGTGTTATTATAACACACAAGGGAGCAACTCAAATTAAAACTTTATTCTTAGACCACCATCACAAAACAGGCATACAATGACATCATCTCCAGGATTGTAAAAAAAAAAATTAATAAGCACCCCACTAGTACAGCGGTATGCCTACGAATTTACAACGCAAAATCAGGGGTTCGATTCCCCTCGGTGGGCTCAGCAGATAGCCCGATGTGGCTTTGCTATAAGAAAACACACACACAATTAAAAAACAAAGGTTCAAATCATATATTCCAAAGCCGTGATCACATGAAGACTTTATTTATTTATATACTAATTTTAAGGAAAATCACACCATCTGAATTTTAGTCTTTTAATATTACGATATGGTTATCAGTTCTGAAAGGAGGTCTTCTAGAAGTCTGACCTGTGATTTTAAGAATTTAGCTACATTATTTGTTTGTTTGTTTTTCGCGCAAAGCTACTCGAGGGCTATCTGCGCTAACCGTCCCTAATTTAGCAGTGTAGGACAAGAAGGAAGGCAGCTAGTCATCACCACCCACCGCCAACTCTTGGGCTACTCTTTTACCAACGAATAGTGATATTAACTTCACTTTATAACGCTCCCACGGTTGAAAGGGCGAGCATGTTTGGTATGACGGGATTCGAACCCACGACCCTCAAATTACGAGTCGAACACCTTAACCATCTGGCCATGCCGGGGCCTTATTTGTTTTTAATAACTCTACAAGCGCTACTCTCTATTGGCGTATGAACACATAATGATATGTATTTTTATAACTTTACAAATGTCGCCCTCTGACTTTTAATTCCGTTCCATCTCTGTCAGATAAAAATACTATGTGTTTAGTTTGTTTGTGGCCTGTTAAGAACGGCGTGTATTCATGTCACACCAAACAATTTTCAGTTACGGTGGTCAAGTGAAAGATTAAAAAATAAGCTAATGTTAAAATGAACAACAAACCCCTGGCAAGATATGAGTCAGCACCCACTCGGCCACGCTGCTCTCGTCGTTAAATAAAGAAACATGAAACTGTTTAGTGCATCACTCACGGAAACCTTTCTTTCTTTAGTACGTTGGGGTTATTTACGTATTCTTACTGACATTTTAGGTTTAAGATTACAAGCTACACGAAACCAACTTATTGTTCTCTCTCTTACAAGAGCACTTTACGGTAGAAAGAGTCAGGAATCGCTGCCAGAACTCCAGCCCCGTCGCCGGTACTATTGTCACAGGCACAAGCTCCACGATGTTCCATTCTTCGTAACATAGTCTCGGCGTCTCGGATCAGCTACACGAGAGAGAAGAAACAAGAGGTTCTCCATCAACAGTCTCCTACTTTATTTAACAGAACTAACTTAGAGGTTGAAGAAAAAAAGGCATGGCAGGGGGTAAAGAAAATGTCCTAGTATTTACACCGTAGAAACTGAAAACCTACAAATATAAAACAAACAGCACTTTATTTTAAACATTTTTAAAATGTCTTTTTTATTAAATAAATAATGATTTAACCATAGCTTATAACTTTCTCAACTCGCCCAGTTATTCACTAATTTATACTGCATAAACATTAAAAACAACACATAACAGTCGCTCGTACTCTAATTGAAAGACTAGCGGTGTTAAGCTCGAATCCCGCGTTCGATCCCTGTTGTGGGCACACCCTATTGCGTAGCTTTTCGCTTTGTACAAAGCTGAAATGAATGGACGTTAGTGACTGGGCTAATACATGTTGTACTTTTATTTATACCCGTTTGTTTTGAATTTTCTCGCAAAGATACATAAAAGGTTCCTGCCCTCAGCCGTCCCTAATTTTGAAATGATAGATTAGAAGAAAGACCGCTTTTCAATAGCAGCTACCATCTATTGTTCGACCTTTGTAATATCGAGTAGTGGTATCTACCTAATGGAAGCCTCTGAACTGATTTTAGCGACACTGAAACGCAAATCAAGAACTCTTGGATTCACAGACGAGCACGCTTACCATAGGTTACGCCTGGCCCAATATCTGACGCGTGACGTGGCACATAGAAACGATTTGTAAAGAAGAACGTGACTTAATGATATACGTTCCGGACCATGGTTCGCGTTTCGTTGCCAAGAAATCGCACACTACACTCCGAGGCTGTAGGTGCGTTATAAGAGTGACGGTTAAATCCCATTCCCGAGCAGAAGCTCGATGGTTAGTGTTTCCGTTGACTGGGTGCATTTCTCTAATCTATCGGCTCAAAACCAATAGTTGTCTCAACGCATATGACTCTTGAATAGCTTTGAGAATATCTAAAACAACTACATGGTATCCCAGAAGGTGGCGATCTATTCTATAACGCTAAACGTGGATATGATTGAAAGAAATTTAAGAACGTAAAAAAAAGGAGAAATACGATATTACCTGATTTTTTTTTATTTCCAGTTTTGTAAATATTAGTTTTATTCCACTTTCGTAAAAATCTCAGTGTGTAATATATATGAAGCCTAGTCTCTATATCCAATCGTTTGCGCGACAAACATGAATTTATACATACAAAACAGTGGAAGTGCGTGGACTCAAGTTATTGTTGCAAGGTTACATTCATTGCTTCCCGTCAAAGTGGAGTTGATTTATCGAGGTCTAACAAAGGGATACCAAACGAAAGGCAAGTACGTAAAACAAATATATATATTGTTACTTTTCCTATTGTTGGTGCTAAGTTGTGTCTAGACCTGTTGTTCATTTTAGTTTTTAATGTTTAAAGCAGTTACGTGTTGCAGAGAAAGGCGTACCTTTATGACAGAAATACTTAAGCCATTAATCTTTACCTGACACGCTGAAACAAACAAACCGAAATTATTTACTGTCTGGTTGATTTTCTTAGTTCCAAAATATCAACATACTTAAGTCAATAACCGTAGTGTTCTGTTTGTTACCCCTAGGCTCGTCTGGTGGTTTCGAGGTACATGAGATTCTGCATAATTATTATCATATACAGAGAAACGTGTTGCAAAAACTTCAACTTAACAAGACTAGAATAAAGCGTTTATTAAGAATGTTTTAATTATCTCTGTTTACAACTATACAGCGAATTAAATTATCTCAACAGCGTACGCGAAAATTGTCTACGACAATTACCGTGACATCGACATATGTTTAACAAAATGCAACCCAATGTTATCCAGTAGATTAGTATATTATACTTTGTGACTAAGTAAAGCACAAAACAGTTGATCAACAGATAATAATAACATTGGTACTAACAGCTCTCTACATAAACGTACTTTTAGAATAGTTTCTTTTACTCCTATACACCTGACAACCAATATCACTTCCATCTTGTTAATGTCATCTGAAAATTGTTATTATCTACTGCTTATCAGAAAAAGGTTGTTTCAAAGTCCACAATATCATATTGTGGGAATTGTTTTATAAGAGTTCACAATATCATATTGTGGGAATTGTTTTATAAGAGTTCACAATATCATATTGTGGGAATTGTTTTATAAAAGTTCACAATATCATATTGTGGGAATTGTTTTATAAGAGTTCACAATATCATATTGTGGGAATTGTTTTATAAATTTACTCTTTTTCAATTCTTGTTCTATTTGCTAGCTCGGAAATCTTTTAATCAGACAGTTATTATTATAACTATGGTATAATGTTTTTCATCACCCTAGGCATTTAAAATGAAACAATTTTAAAAACTTACGAACACAATTTAAATCTTTTCTTTAACTTACTTCAACCAAAAAAACTCTAAAATATCACAAAATTCTACCGGAAGTAGTACTGATATCTGTAGTGAATCCCCCGGCTTTTCTTAATTCATTCTGGCAGGGGATCAATGAGACGCTGAAAGGTGGAGGTTTCCGTTAGATTCCTCCACGTAACCTTTAAACCCAACTTTATTTAGCAGGTTTCGTTTGGCTTTATGAAGTAACATCAGGTAATTCCAAGTTTAAAATGATGCAAAGTATTTTGCTATGTTCGTACGTAATGCTGGGATGACCAACAGAGGTCTCAACAACATTCACTACTTAACTTTCAGTATAGAGATAGGCTTGAGTTAAGCCTAATGTAGCGTGGCGTCGTTTTCACTAGACTCGTCTATACGTCCCTTTATTTGTAATGATCCGTATTTTCTTTGTTCACTAACATACCATATTTCCAGATACATTCTGAACAGCTACTGACATTTGTTCTAGCACATTCGGGGACTATGCATTTAGAATTGTGACACTTATTGTTTTGTCAAAGAAGATCTGTTACAAGAGATTACTATACATGCTGTCTTTCAGAATATTGTACTTTAAATAATCTTTTAATCACTACGTGACGACCACTTGTAATAACAGAGTTTTTAATCATCAAAGTGTATTGTGGCTAAAATCTTCCAATTTACAGAAAATAAGTTAAAACCGATCAATAACTTATGTCAGCAACCTGTAGGACTTAATACAAACAAATAATTTATGTCAGCAACCTGTAAGAAATTAACACGAACAAATAATTTATGTCAGCAACCTGTAAGAAATTAACACAAACAAATAATTTATGCCAACAACCTGTAAGAATTAACACGAACAAATAATTTATGTCAGCAACCTGTAAGAAATTAACACAAACAAATAATTTATGCCAACAACCTGTAAGAATTAACACGAACAAATAATTTATGTCAGCAACCTGTAAGAAATTAACACAAACAAATAATTTATGCCAACAACCTGTAAGAATTAACACGAACAAATAATTTATGTCAGCAACCTGTAAGAAATTAACACAAACAAATAATTTATGCCAACAAACTGTAAGAATTAACACGAACAAATAATTTATGTCAGCAACCTGTAGGACTTAACACAAATAATTTATGTCGGCAACCTGTAAGAAGTTAACACAAACAAATAATTTATGCCAACAACCTGTAAAAATTAACACAAACAAATAATTTATGCCAACAACCTGTAAGAATTAACACGAACAAATAATTTATGCCAACAAACTGTAAGAATTAACACGAACAAATAATTTATGTCAGCAACCTGTAGGACTTAACACAAATAATTTATGTCGGCAACCTGTAAGAAGTTAACACAAACAAATAATTTATGCCAACAAACTGTAAGAATTAACACGAACAAATAATTTATGTCAGCAACCTGTAAGAAATTAACACAAACAAATAATTTATGCCAACAACCTGTAAGAATTAACACAAACAAATAATTTATGCCAACAAACTGTAAGAATTAACACGAACAAATAATTTATGTCAGCAACCTGTAGGACTTAACACAAATAATTTATGTCGGCAACCTGTAAGAAGTTAACACAAACAAATAATTTATGCCAACAACCTGTAAAAATTAACACAAACAAATAATTTATGCCAACAACCTGTAAGAATTAACACGAACAAATAATTTATGTCAGCAACCTGTAAGAAATTAACACAAACAAATAATTTATGCCAACAACCTGTAAGAATTAACACGAACAAATAATTTATGTCAGCAACCTGTAGAGCTTAAGACGAACAAATTCGGACGTCGTCTTCTTCCCAATAGTTCATAGTATATGACTGAAAGAATTCCTCATCACGACAAGGGTCATACGTAAGCAATACTGGAAAAAGAAATTTGGGGATTTTTTGTGCATGCCTAGTTAACCCTTCCTAAAACGTAATGCCATTACGTAAAGTTCCAGCGATATTAATGCAAATGTTAAACTTCTATATCTGCTTCTCGCTCAACCCACACTTTTAATAAACATATCTCCTATTAAATACATTAAGAAAACAAATATTTGTTTATGACCAGCAAACTACACGTAAACAAGAACAAATATAATACTGTTTCTACTTTACGTGAATGAAGAACAAGGGTGTTCGATACTTCACCAAACTATTAAATAATAAGTACATTAAAAATCACATTAAACCTTGGGACAATTAATACATCCAAGAAATATTAACATACCAGACTGAACCTACTGAAGATAAACACATCACATTAAATCCAGAGAATAATATTAACACATCAGATTGAACTTAGGGATAATTAATATATCATAATAAACACCAGAGTGAGCCTAATGAAAGTTAATTGATTAAAATATATTAATACCTGCAAGATCGTCGCTACTATGGAAAATACAATATATACAGAAACACATAGAGACAAACAAACAGGTAGGTATACATGCATCAAAATCTTAAGGGAAATATTTAATATTGTACAACAATACTTAATGAATATAAAAACCGAAATCAAATTGACTTAGGGGAAAAAAACAGACAAATACACAAAACAATCGTGCCAAAACCAAACTAAAATTGCATCATTTGTCAATGTATACCTTTTGAGGATACATGACTGCTTCCAAGCACTCGAGAATAATCTTGTCTCCTGGACATTATATAAATATCCTGATGATAAACAAACCAGCTAGAAATGGTCAAGTAGGGGCTAGGGTGCAGGGTGTTCCAGTCTCTACCTGTGGATAGTTACCCCTAAAATTTTTATCACCCAATTAAAAATTATGAATAAAAACCACCCTTAATTTTGACATTCGAATTCATGAGTTGTATGATTATTAACAGCTCTTTTTCGTCAATAATCACTGTTATTGTTAGGCATGGCTGGCATTCAAGTATTTTTAACAAAGCTGAAACCTACGGAAAATTCACAAAATTTAACAGCATAAAACATTTACGATTCAATATGCATTTAATCTGTAACCATACAGCTTCCAAACTTCTCATATCTGTACTGAAACCGTTTTTTGTCTGCCTCATTACCATATCTGAAGTTTTTATATTACACATACAGCTTCCATACTTCTCATATCTGTACTGAAACCGTTGTTTTGTCTGCCTCATTACCATATCTGAAATGTTTTAATCATTATTTATATCTTATGTTGTGATAATCTTAAGTGAACGGTTTTTTCTGTTATTTTGAGCGATTTTAATTACTCAAACCTGGCGCCACAGTAGATTTGTTATTTTTATATACATGATAAATAATCTTCCTAAAATATTCTATGTTGCAAACAACATTTATTTGTCTATCTATATTACTCATTTATCAAAGGTTCAATTTTAATTATACAATTTGGGATGATTTATTACTCTATTTGAGCAGTGGTGGTTAGTTGAAATGCAATGATAATATCCTATTACGATCTCGAATATGAACCACGTGGTTTTTGTAGCATGTGACATTTAAATGATAATTATTCAGCAAATGTGGTTCCATAAATCTGTTTTTAACATAGGTTCGCGAGTTTAAATGTTCATACTTGTAAAATCAATTATTTTTTATTTGATATAAGATTATTTACGCCTATCAATTTATTTTGCAAGCTAAAAAGGTGGCATTAATTAATTTAATCGCGCTAAGAAATCTAATTAATTTTAGTCCATCTCTATCCAATTTTGTAAATACTTTTTTGTTGTCTTCTTATTCCGATTACAACATCAATCACGTGATTTCACCTCCATTACCCATAGAGCCCTCTCGTTGTCGGTAGTGTATTAACCAGTCTGTCCTTAAAGTGAGTGGTATTTCCAGAAAACAGCAAAAATATCCTAAAATAACTTTTAAAAAATACCATTGTAAGTTATTATGAATAAAAAATAGTTTCAACTGGAGAGTGAACTTCAGAGAATCTTTTAAAACATTATTATTTTGTGAAAAAACAAAAACTTCGCCATATTGTTCTTTATAGTATATACTGTTAACATATACTTAATAACTTACAAGAAACAATATAAAAATATCAAACTAAATACCTGATGAGACTCAGCGCCATCTATACTGACGATAAAACCAACCCCACAAGATTCTTTTTCGTACCACGGATCATAGAGCCCTCTAGCGGGCGGCAGTCCATTACGCCAGCCGTCTGTCATGGCTGAGTGATCGATCAAAAATAAAGGACGGTTCCTCTTTTGTGAGCTGAACAAACAGAACGACATGAGAACAAGATTATTCGAAGCCTTTGAAACTGGTTAAACTGCAAATAAAGATGGCGCTGCGCACAACTGATAGGAAATCAGGGTAAATTGTTAGTTTTTCTGTTTTTGTAACTTTATTTAATATGAAAGGATATTTATATGAACAGTGTTGACACATGAAATGAAAACAATTCGGTATGAATATCATAAAACTCCTTAATTCTAAAACTAAAGCTAGGTTTTTATAAAGGCAGTTGAAGATCTTACGTCATTATTCAAACCTATGATCTGGAGAATGAGAAAAAATAAATCAGGGGGAAAGGTAATTGTTTGTATCCAGGAAATCAGACAGGGGTAAAATACGGTTCGCTGTTTACTCTCGTAGTTGTCTAAGTAGTGTCTGTCTGTATGTCTGTTCATCTACTTATTCATCTGAACATCGATCTTACGTAAGCAATCAAAAACGTAAAAGAAAAAAAAAATGTCACGTCTGACGGCAATAAGATTGGACTTTCTGGTTCGGTCTACCGTTTACAAAAATCAATATTCTGACACATTGCAGGCAACTACAATGTTATATATAGTATCATTATAAGAATCTTAAGTCTTAAGAATATCCCTAGTGAAAAAACATCTGTATAAAAGAATGAAGATCAACTTATCTGTAGGTGTGTACAATAAGTAACCACTACAATATTTGTCTTACGCAATACAAACTACAAGTCACTATCATGCAACAAATCCAGAACCACAATAATAATAATAGTGATATATAGAAGTTCAATAAGACAATGAGATAACGTTATCCAACAACGAAAACCTTACCCAAAGAAAGAATCAACAACTAATGTAAGTACAGATTTACAACATTACTTCATACCCGAATGTAGAGAATGTAACAGAATGTTAGTGAATATCAAATGTAAGATTATTATTAGTTTATGTTCAACTATATAGAATAATATTGTTGGTAAACATTAAAAATGTAAGATTATTATTAGTTTACGTTCAACTATATACAATAATATTGTTGGTGAACATTAAAAATATAAGATTATTATTAGTTTACGTTCAACAATATACAATAACAGGTAGACAGTGTGTATCAAAAATGAATTCATAAGGTATCACTTTACACCCAACTATAGAACAATATTTACTGTAATTTAATATCCAGATTATTATGCAAGTTTAACTTTGCTGAAAAGTGACAATAATTTCTGTTTAATAATGCAGTGATAAAAACACCAGTTCACATTCATTAATGTACGAACAAATCGTATATTTTTTATCAAATGAAACATTAGGCTATATGCAACAGCAGAGAAATATAATGCCGATCTACAGTCAACGATGTTAAAATGAAGTCAGTCAGCATACAATGATGATTGGATAAAATGCTAGTTCGTAGTTAACGTAGTTAAAATAGTAAGTTGATTTGTATACACCAACGTTAGGATACATTATCAGTTTGAATACAACATTGTCAGGACATAATATCAGTTTGTATTAAACATTGTTAGGAAACAATATTCATTTGTATACAACGTTGTTAGAATAGAATGTCCGTTTGTATGCAACAATGACAGAATAAAACGACAGTTTGAATACAACATTGTTAGGATAGAATGTCCGTTTGTATGCAACAATGACAGAATATAACGACAGTTTGTATACAACGTTGTTAGAATAAAATGTCCGTTTGTATGCAACAATGACAGAATATAACGACAGTTTGAATACAACATTGTTAGGATAGAGTGTCCGTTTGTATGCAACAATGACAGAATATAACGACAGTTTGAATACAACATTGTTAGGATAGAGTGTCCGTTTGTATGCAACAATGATAGAATACAATGTCAATTTGAATACAACACTGTTGGGATAGAACAGGGGTCACCAAACTTTTTTCACAGGGGGCCAGATTACTTGTGGAATGAAAAGCGAGAGCCACATGATCATTATGTTCAATACTCATAAGCTGGAACGAAAGCTCTCTGTAAAAGACTTAACACTAAGTTTAGGACGCCACATTAGCCATGTGGGAGTAGCATGCAATACACACATATAATAAAAAACAAACAGAAATACAACCAACATTTTTATTTACCAAAAGGTTATCAAAGAAGGTGACATTAGCAAAAACAATCGTCACATCGCACATAGTGAGTACATATCTGAATTTCACTAAGCCGCAAAAAGTTAGTGAGATTTATGAAATTGGCATTTGGTTTTCGAAATATCTTCAATGTTTGGTTTTGAATTGCTGCATCAAATCATTAGAATAGCTTTCAAATGTTCATCAGTCAACCTTGATCGATGTACCGACTTCACATACTTCATTTTTGAAAATGCTTGTTCACAGACATAAGTTGTTCCGAACATTGATGCCATACCAGATGCAAACTGCTTCAGCTTTGGAAAATCATCTTCAGATATGCAGCTGTAAAATTCAATAAGTTGCCCCACTCTGTGTTTTGCTTTCAACAAGTCATTTCCTTGCAAATCGATGACCTCCAGCTGAAGTTCCACTGGCACGTCATCAATGACACAATCAAAAGAATTCTGAAAAAGGAGAATCTCAGTTTCGATTCTGTCGAGATCTGAAAATCTCACTAAAAATGCTTATTTAAATCACCAATAATCTTTTTGTGAAACTCCAGGTTGACATCTTCTGTGATTCCAGCATGAAACTCATTGAAACACTGAAAATGAGAGAGGTTTCCTCCTTCCAAATGTGCTTCAAACAATGACAGCTTTCTCCGAAATCCTTTAATGATTCTATAGAGATCACAGAGAAGGTTATTCTTCCCCTGAAGTTTCAAGTTCAATTCATTCATGTGGGATGTGATGTCAACCAAAAATGAGAACTTTTACAACCAGGTTGGATCCGACAGAAGTGGATCGGCTCTATATTTCTCGATAAGAAATATATCTATTTCTCTTCTCAGCTTATAAAAACGAGACAAGACTTTACTGCATCTGAGCCACCTCACCGCCATGTGATAAGGCAAGTCACAGAAATCCGAATCAATTTCTTCAAGAAACGCCTTGAACTGGCGATGATTAAGTGCATGACCTCAAATGAAGTTCACTGCAGAAATGACTGGTTTCAGTACGCAAGAAATATCTAAGTCTTTCCACAGAGTGCTTGCTGATGTATGATGCAGTGTATGGACAGAGCGCTTGGGAGTTGATCTTCCAACTGTTTCCTGATCAGCCCCACCAGACCCTTCTTTACTCCAGCCATGTGTTTTCCTCCATCAACTGTTACACCTCTAAGCTGATTCCACTGAAGGTTATATAGTCTTGCAAAGTTTCATGCACTTCCATGAAAATGTCTTCTCCAGTTGTTCTTCCGTGCATGCTGCAAACTGATGCCAACTCTTCCGCGATCTGAAAGTCCAAAATCCAGTGCCAGAGAATACCATAGGAAGTTTCTAGCTTTTTGGCGTATCTGTCATGCGATGTTCTCTCCAAGTTCTTCTGCTCTCCGTACAACTGAAGTTGCTGAAAGACTGATACTTTCAAAGAAATTGGCTTTTCCAGGCCACAGCTCATTTGCTGCTTCCATCATACACTCTTTGATGAAGTTGCCGTCAGTAAAAGGTTTTCCTCGCTCTGCCATCCTATGCACTATTTTGTAACTTGTACGAGTGACAGATTCATTTTCAGCAAACCTTCTCGTGAAGAGATTCTTTTGAGATTCAAAAACACGTTTCATGGATTCAAATTTCTCAGAACGGAACTTTCCTGAAAATTTCAAATATGTTGATAGATGTTTTGTTTCATAGTGACGCCGAAGATTGTACTCTTTCAAAACGGCAACACTTTCGGTGCATATCATATAAGTAGCTTTCTGGTTTTTTGTTTCCACAAAGAAGTACTTTTCTCCCCATTCTTCATTGAAAGCACGACACTCAGAGTCCACTTTTTTTCTTTTTAAAGCAGCCATAACGATGGGTGAAAAAAAACAAAACAGGATCTGGAAATGAAAAACACAGAACGCTGTGAGAAAAGTATTGTACTGGTCCAAGAACGCACAAACAAAATATATTGAAACGTACGTTTGCCACGACACTTACCTAGGAATGAGTTACGAAAAGCGCATGACCCGACTACTACGAAAAATGAGCTTGCTGAAGCGGTAACCCTAGGCCGCTGAATTTACAAGACGAGTCGATAGGACGAGGGTTAAGTCTGTACTTGTTTTTGAAATCCTAATGCTTTCATTGATACGTGCCTCGATATGAATAAACGGGCAGCAAGAACGAAAGAAGAATTTTCCTATTGGTTAAAAATGCGCGTGACAGCCTTGTTTCTTTTTATCATAACGTCTTATGTTTGCCAGCTTAAAGCGATCATCGGTGTGATTTATTTTGTTATGACAGTCGGTCATCTAATGAAATGTCACTTTTTATTTCCAAGCGGCTAGCTGCTGGCGGGCTGGACAAAATGACCTCGAGGGCCGTAGTTTGGTGACCCCTGGGATAGAATGTCAGTTTGTATGCAACGATGTTAGATAGAATGTCAGTTTGTATGCAACGATGTTAGATAGAATGTCAGTTTGTATGCAACGTTGTTAGAATACAATGTCAGTTTGAATACAACATTATTATGATAGAATGTCAGTTTGTATGCAACGTTGTTAGACGGAATGTCAGTTTGATTACAAAATTGTTAGGTAGAATGTCAGTTTGTATAAAACTTGGTATGATTAGAATGCCAGTTTCTATCTGTCGTGAAAAGAGGATGAGGTTCGAACCTGTGTTGGCAGAATGCACATTTTAGCCACTGAACTAATCTACTTTCATTTGTGTTCCTTCAGCTTCCACTCTACTAACTGTAGTTCTTGGAAACGATTTACGTTTTCTTCAGAAACTATTTATCTTCCTAGAAGATTGAGTCGCACGTGAAACGCTTATACGACTCTTTGTAACAGTGATGGATTGGATAATATTGTTTTGAACACATTATTACATAAAATCACTTATTTGAAAACAAATATCTCTTTCTTCTGGTACTAGCGTTGGCTAAATTGCATCCTAGGTTTGTACACAAATTGAATGAAATATCCGTATGACTGTCGAACATACACCTGCAAAACAATAAATCCTGTTTTCAATAGAGACAATGCGTTTGGAATTTTTCTTGTTTGTTTGTTGTTAGTAAGCAAAAGATGCACAATAGCCGGTCTGTTATCTGGCTACCGCGGGTATTGAAACCCGAACTTTAGGGTTAGAAACCTTCAGGTTTATCACCGACATGACATGCTCTCAATGAGTTTATGTAGATGTTCCTGAATGAGTGATTGTCATCCTTTTTTGAGTACTTCAAAAATTCATCTTTGTGTTTGGTTTGTGATCTTTTGTTAATCGGTTTAACTCAGCCCATAAATTTTCAATCAAAATGATAATAGGTGATTGATCTGGTCATTTCATAACCTCAATTCTCTTGTTTCTTAGATATTTTTTAATGACTTTACAATTACAGAAATACTTGTTTGATCATTTTGTAAGCTAATTAAAATAAGAATAGCTAAGTCACTACAACAGGTTCACAACACTTTTTATGATAAAATGTAACTGAAATTATTAAAAATTCAGATATTTACAAAAGCCAGTGTTGAAATTCGGATTTCATATCATATTTGAACAGATCTCGTCGAGTGCGTTTTGAAAACATATATTTTATATATTTTTCTATTATCTAAAAAACACCGTATTACAAATTAACAACATTTTCAAGGGGGTGCCACTTTTTGTCTACTCCCTGTAAATATATATTGAATACAGTCTCATATGCTCGCAAATGTTGCCCAACAAGAAAATCCTTACTACAAAGGCACGTTAAAAAAGCAAAAAAAAGCTGTGCTTCGTAAGGCATCAGGCACGTGCTCTTTCAAAACATAGAACTGCTGTAGTTAAGGGCTTACCTTTAAGAGGTTTAAAAATCATTGTTTCAGTGTATTATTAAGTGGATGATTGATACCTTAACTTTGTTAACACAACATCGAATAATAAAATATTTGGAGAGACGTTCACTGTTTTCAACACTCAGTGGCTTAACATATTATTAGACTTCCTTTTTGGCATTTAACTCAAACTTATAATTACAAATTAGAGGTTTGTACGTTCTTTCCTTATAATATTTTACCTTAATTTTATTATTAAACATATGTTTGCCGCACGTTTCATTGCACATTCTATTATATTGTTACTATTTACATTTGAGTTCTTTCAAAATTTTGTGGTGTTCACTACAGTTCATTACCTCTCTATATATGTTCAGATATGAATGTTTATACAGCGAATGATAAATAAAGTTTTCTCCTTATTTACTTTTATCCTAAACTCCTTCGAAAAATAAGTTTAAGGTGTTTGTAATTGTACACAATATACGCAAGTGACGAGAAACCTAGAAATGTTGTGAAATATATGTAAAACCGTATTTCTTAGTGTTTGTAAATTATCAACGTATGGAAAACTACATTGTTCAATGTACGTAAAACTGCATTTAAAGATGAATTATTCGCTGTAGGTTATAACGTAAATACGTGGAAATATTAAAAGTCAAACGGGCATCAGTAAATGTGGTTTTAACTTTGTCGTCATTTGTTTCTAAACTTTGTAATTCCATTAGTGTTTCATACACAATTGGCAGTATAATCATATATATGTTAATTTACATGTTTTATTTTATTATTATCCTCAATATATTTTATTCAACTTAAGACACTAATCAGTACGTTAGTTATGATATACACCAGTTATAACTGCCTGTACAGCATGTTTTCCTGCATGGTTGACTTGTTTCACAGGAAAGTAATACAATGTGAGTAAAAATTCGGTTCTTTAAATATACCCTATCTTCTTTATCACTAAGATATCGAAACAATGATCACGTGATTAGAATATATATGACTGTAAGGACGTAAGATTAACCAAAGAAGTAAACTGATTATTAGAAATCTTTATGACTGTAGTAACAACAATAAGAAGTAATCTGATTATCAGAATATTTGTGACTGTAATAACAACAATAAGAAGTAATCTGATAATTAAAATCTTTATGACTATAATATCAACAATAAGAAGTAATCTGATGATTAAAATCTTTATGACTGTAATAATAACAATAAGAAGTTATTTGATCATTAAAATCTTTATGACTGTAATAACAACAATAAGAAGTAATCTGGTTATCAAAATCTTTATGACTGTAATAACAACAATAAGAAGTAATCTGATTATTAAAATCATTATGACTGTAATAACAACAATAAGAACTAATCTGATGATTAAAATCTTTATGACTGTAATAACAACAATAAGAAGTTATCTGATCATTAAAATCATTATGACTGTAATAACAACAATAAGAAGTAAACTGATTATTAGACATCTTTATGACTGTAATAATAACAATAAGAAGTAATCTGATGATTAAAATCTTTATGACTGTAATAACAACAATAAAAAGTTATCTCATCATTAATATCATTATGACTGTAATAACAACAATAAGAAGTAAACTGATTATTAGAAATCTTTATGACTGTAATAACAACAATAAGAAGTTATCTGATCATTAAAATCTTTATGACTGTAATAACAACAATAAGAAGTTATCTGATCATTAAAATCGTTATGACTGTAATAACAACAATAAGAAGTAATCTGATTATTAGAATCATTATGACTGTAATAACAACAATAAGAAGTAATCTGATGATTAAATTCTTTATGACTGTAATAACAACAATAAGAAGTAATCTGGTTATCAAAATCTTTATGACTGTAATAACAACAATAAGAACTAATCTGATGATTAAAATCTTTATGACTGTAATAACAACAATAAGAAGTTATCTGATGATTAAAATCATTATGACTGTAATAACAATAAGAAGTAATCTGATGAGTAAACTTTATGACTGTAATAACAACAATATCTGGTTATCAAAATCTTTATGACTGTAATAACAACAATAAGAACTAATCTGATGATTAAAATCTTTATGACTGTAATAACAACAATAAGAAGTTATCTGATCATTAAAATCATTATGACTGTAATAACAACAATAAGAAGTAAACTGATTATTAGAAATCTTTATGACTGTAATAACAAGAATAAGAAGTAATCTGGTTATCAAAATCTTTATGACTGTAATAACAACAATAAGAAGTAATCTGGTTATCAAAATCTTTATGACTGTATTAATAACAATAAGGAGTAATCTGATGATTAAAATCTTTATAACTGTAATAACAACAAAATAAACTTTATGACTGTAATAACAACAATAAGAAGTAATCTGATGATTAAAATCTTTATGACTGTAATAACAACAATAAGAAGTAATCTGGTTATCAAAATCTTTATAACTGTAATAACAACAATAAGAAGTAATCTGTTTATTAGAAATCTTTATTACTGTAATAACAACAAGAAGTAATCTGATTACTAAAATCTTCATTACTGTAATAACAACAACAAGTGATCTGATGATTAAAATCTTTATGATGTAATAACAACCTTAATAATTTTTGTTCAAAGATAGTTTGTCTTAATAATAGTATTTCTAAGAAAATAATGTATTAGGAAAAGTTAGAATTGTCATTGAAATTATACTATGACAAAAATTCAATCCTATATTTAGGATTTTTACACCACTTTTTAATGCTGCCAAATGTACTAGTAATGTATTAATATATTTTCTTACAAAGTGGTGTACGCCGTACCAGAAATTCAACATACTGTGACTAATTTATGACGGAGAAGATACAGGGTGATTTAAGGTAGACTTATACCAGGGACACGATATATTTTAAAATAATATATTTTAGAGATAAATATAGATATTAGAGATGACTAGCTATACTTTATGACAAAGAAAAGATAAAAAGTAAATTAAGGTAAATTTAACCAAATAAATTAGAGATGAGTGAAAGAGTTTCAAAAACGTTTTTACTTTTTAAACGATCAGTTAATAACTTGTTAAAAATGTTTTACAGCAAATAAGGTAGACACTCTTAGAAAATCAGGTCTACATTGTAATGAAAACAAATACAAAACAGAAATACAAACGAGTCTAATCCGAAAAAAGGTTCGATAATGGCACATCATATAACACCTGCAAAATGGCTCACTGGGCTTAAAACATTAAAATTGAGTTTCGATACCCGTGGACGGCACGGCACCGATACCCCATTGTGTAGTTTAGTGCTTAATAACAAATAAACAAGTAGAAATACTGATTTTAAAATTGTGGAATTTGAAAACCTGTAGACTGAATGCTCGTAAAAAAGATACCATAGTATTCGTTAATACTTAAGTGAAACTAAACGTTTTACATTATTTTTGTTGTATAAAGAAAAGTGGTTGTTGTCCGAAATAAATGGTGTTTCTTCAATAGAAGGAAATCGTTTGCATTGAATTATATACATATTGTCTATATAGTGATACAACGGAAACATAAGCTTAATTTATTGTAGTCTATATAGAAATACAACGGAGACAAAAGCTTTAGTTTATTGTAGCCTATATAGTGATATAACGGAAACAAAACCTTTAGTTTATTGCAGTCTATATAGTGATACAAGGGAGACAAAACCTTTAGTTTATTGTAGTCTATATAGTGATATAACGGAGACATAAGCTTTAGTTTATTGTGGTCTATATAGTGATATAACGGAAACAAAACCTTTAGTTTATTGTAGTCTATATAGTGATACAACGGAGACATAAGCTTTAGTTTATTGTGGTCTATATAGTGATATAACCAGGACATAAGCTTTAGCTTATTGTAGTTTATATAGTGATATAATGGAGACATAAGCTTTAGTTTATTGTAGTCTATATAGTGATATAACGTAGACACAAATTTTGGTTTAAAAAGTCTATATAGTGATATAATGGAAACAAAACCTTTAGTTTATTGTGGTCTATATAGTGATATAACGGAGACATAAGCTTTAGTTTATTGTGGTCTATATAGTGATATAACGGAAACAAAACCTTTAGTTTATTGTAGTTTATATAGTGATACAACGGAAACAAAACCTTTAGTTTATTGTGGTCTATATAGTGATACAACGGAGACATAAGCTTTAGTTTATTGTGGTCTATATAGTGATATAACGGAAACTAAACCTTTAGTTTATTGTAGTCTATATAGTGATACAACGGAGACATAAGCTTTAGTTTATTGTGGTCTATATAGTGATATAACGGAAACAAAACCTTTAGTTTATTGCAGTTTATATAGTGATACAAAGGAGACAAAACCTTTAGTTTATTGTGGTCTATATAGTGATATAACCAGGACATAAGCTTTAGCTTATTGTAGTTTATATAGTGATATAACGGAAACAAAACCTTTAGTTTATTGTAGTCTATATAGTGATACAACGGAAACAAAACATTTAGTTTATTGGTCTATATAGTGATATAACGGAGACATAAGCTTTAGTTTATTGTGGTCTATATACTGATATAACGGAAACAAAATCTCTAGTTTATTGTGGTCTATATAGTGATATAACGGAAACATAAGCTTTAGTTTATTGTGGTCTATATAGTGATATAACGGAAACAAAACCTTTAGTTTATTGTGGTCTATATAGTGATATAACGGAGACATGAGCTTTAGTTTATTGTAGTCTATATAGTGATATAACCAGGGCATAAGCTTTAGTTTATTGTAGTCTATATAGTGATACAACTGAAACAAAACCTTTAGTTTATTGCAGTCTATATAGTGGTACAACGGAGACAAAAGCTTTAGTTTATTGTAGTCTACACCTGTGATACAACGGAAACAAAACCTTTAGTTTATTGTAGTCTGTATAGTGATATAACGGAGACACAAGTTTTGGTTTAGTTAGTCTGTTCAGGTAACTCAATGTTAAGTTTAAGAGTTTATAACAATAAAATTCTAGGTTCGATCCCTGTGGTGGGCATAACGCAGAAAGCCCATTATACAGTTTTGCGCTTAAAACGATCTTAATAGTTAACAGGCAACATGTTTAATCAATATAACTATATAATCTATATATCTTCTACTTACGAGTAGAACATTATTCTACAACAGGCAAAATGTTTAATCAATATAACTATATAATCTATATATCTTCTACTTACGAGTAGAACATTATTCTACAACAGGCAAAATGTTTAATCAATATAACTATATAATCTATATATCTTCTACTTACGAGTAGAACATTATTCTACAACAGGCAACATGTTTAATCAATATAACTATATAATCTATATATCTTCTACTTACGAGTAGAACATTATTCTACAACACACCTACCTTTTAATCCACACACTAGCGTAGTATCAGTTTAGCAGTCTTTGCTGTCCCAGACTTTATCCACTACCCTGTAAGCTTAGACCTAGAAGAATGATTTAAGTCTTTCTTTAGCCACCAGAATTACAGCAGTAGCTTAAACTTTTACAAGTTCTCGTCCGAAAGTATAGTTCAGTTATTTAGTCTCAAAGCAGAAATCGAGGTTTCTCAAAGTTCTCGTCTTCTTTGCGATGCCAACAAACGTATCCTGGTTTTGTCTTATCACGTTCATGAGTTGGCGACTTTTATGATGTTCGGTGCGCGTGATCTGAGACGTATTCGTCCAAGAGACGCTAAAAGCCCAGAGGATATACGATTCGCGCATGTGCTAGGCATGCGGCCATTTTACTCACTACGTTTATTGTGACGTGACATAGACGCTCATGGTAACTGTGTCTTTCACAAATGTCAGAGTTTTGCGCGGTGTTGGCTTATGACGGAAACATGAATATATATAATATATATATAATTTTTTTTCCAATATTTTAATAAACTTTATGAAGCTTTACGCTGGAACTCGTACAAGGGTCTGGTTAAACATACACAAACGCAGAACAAAAACATTTACGAATTATCTCTTTCTGTGATATGTTTAAAACTTATGATGATTTCTAAGTATTCTGAGCTGCTTTCCATGTAGCTTTAAATACATGCTCAGTTATTTTTAGTTGTCGAATATTTGAATAGAAAACAATCAACAGCATAAAGGTTCTAAATTACTGAACTTGGAAGATATAAATGTATATAAAACGAATGTTGAATGTATACACAAATTGATGAAAGGGAAAAATGTGTTTGCGAGCGAAACAACGAATAATCAATACGACAGTTTCCTAATGATGTCAGAGATCACGTGATATTCCCTAAGGTTTCTTCTTCACGTAAAACATCAGTGTTCATAGCTGGAAGGTATTGAGAATATTTTGAAGACGACGAAACAACACGTTTATCATCTGAATTGCTACTAAGGAAAGATATGTATACATCTTTCGGAAAATATTTAAAGTTTTGAACTGTCGGAAAGGCAGCTAGTCAACACAACCCACCACGGACTCTTGGGTTGTTTTTATGTCATTGACAAGTAGGTTTTAACTGTCACTCCTACAACAACCTCAAATGGCAACAGGTCACAAACTGTGAACCCTCGAGATGAAGATAGAGGAACTTTAAGCTAGACGCTTGGACACGGTCAACTGTAGCAAGAAACAACACTTTTGTGAATAATAAATAACATGTAGCTTATCATATTCAACATGTAAGATGTAGAGGTCATGGAGTTTACATTTAGTATGTGACCTATAAAGGTTAGAATTCATACAGCTTACATTCAATATGTGACCTATAGAGGTCATAGGTCATGCAACTTACATTAAATATGTGGCCTATAGAGGTTAGAGGTCTTGCAACTTACATTTAGTATTTGATCTACAGAGGTTAGAAGTCGTACATTTTACATTCAGAACGGGACATATACAGATTAGGGGTCATGTAGCTGATATTCAACATGTATTATTTGGACTTCCATTAGCTGTTCTTATAACTTCAATTATTGTTAAATTCTCACAAAAGAGGTTTGATTCTTAACATTCTTTCTTTAAATAGTTGTTTTATTCTTAATTAGGTCTCATTCTATAGTGCATTATATGAGCAGCTTTAACACGGGTAATGGGTTTTAGTGGGCTGCTAACTGGCTGCTCTTCCTGTGGTGATTATTTCAAAATTAGCCTCAGCAGCTTTGACATAGATACAAAACACAATATTCATCCTATCATTCCATTTACAGTGTGGTATCATTTGTCCAGTGCTGTTTTGTTGCTAAGATACCGGCTACAAATTATACAATAAGATGTTTAGCACTTGAAGCGGACACAAAATTTGAATATTTAGTTTTGTGTGAAACAAGAAAGAAATAATACTTAGATAAATCTACACCCTCGCTAGCGGCCAGCATCTTTTAAGATTGTTAAACTTGTTTTGAGCAACATTAATTTTAAATGTTACTCGTTGATTCACATCGTAAATCTTGTACCAGTCCTACTCTGGATTTTGTCGGTTTTGCTTGGCTGATTTCCAGACGATAATATTGCGTATACAGAAAAAAACAGACGACTGCACTTTATAGACTCGAGTCAAACTACGGCAGTTGACGTAAGCCAAACTTAATATCGATCGTCGTAGCGAAATGTAAGTTAAGTTTGGATATTTAATATCAGAACTACCATATTAATATCTTAAAACTCTATCTCACTCCTTTGTGGAGTATGGGAAATAAAAGGATGCAAGAAAATAACATTTCATAGTTTAATCTGGTTCAAATAATGGAATTCCTCAGTTTATTCCTTCGCGGATGAGGTCCGGCATGACCAAGTGTGTTGAGGCGTTCGACTCGTAATCCGAGGGTGGCGGATTCGAATCCCCGTTACACAAAACATGTTTGCCCTTTCAGCCATGGGGACGTTATAATGTTACAGTCAATTCCACTATTCATTGGTAAAAGAGTAGCCCAAGAATTGGCGGTGGGTGATGATGACTAACTGCCTTCCCTCTAGTCTTACACTACTAAATTAGCAGATAGCCCTCGAGTAGCTTTGCGCCAAATTCAAAAACAAACCTTCGAAGATGAATACAAATGAACGAAATGCATTCTTCCTCAATATACTTCTTTAGTGAAAAACGTAGTTCTTTCTATATCAAATTATAGTAGCTTCTTTTTTTTATCGAAATATGTCTTAACAGAAAACATTTAACGATTTTGTGTTTGTTGATGAGTACAAAGATAAGAAGGAGGCTTTTGCTTTGTGCCCACCACAGGTATTTAAACCTAAATTTTAGCGCCATAAGCCGTCGTACTTAACGCTGAGGCACCACGAAACAAGATAATTCATAAAGAAATAATTCTTTACAAAATTTGGTGCTTTAATCCAGTTTATTAAAGGATACACATCTTTACTTGCTTGACCACCTACAAAATAATTACACTAACTATGGAAGTTTTATTGTATTCTAACCATAGGTGTTTCGTTACACAAACCATTGAAGTTTCATCAAACTTCGGATCATTACTATTATATATATGTAACTATCCTAAAGACAATGTGACACTTTGAACTCCTCTGTTGACAAAGAGTTTGATTTTTGTTCATAATTATATGTGTGTGTAATCTGAGTGGATATACTTTTGCTTTAAACAAAGTGTATATTTTCTTCTCGATATCAACAACTAACTCTTGATTCACATCTTATTGAAGGCATAGAATCGGTCAGGTATTCCATTAACAATGAACTAAAGGCTCCGATGGCCATCAAATCGAATCGTAGAAGTTTCCTAGGAATGGATCTCTTGTCTGTAGCGGTCTGGCAAAAAGTTCGTGGTACTCTCTGATTGGTCAGTCTAGTGTGGCAGTTCCTTTATATACATTTCATATTGTTCGTTTTATTGCTGCGTACTGGTATTTGGCGAGTAATGAATCCATAGTTCGATTAATTAAAACCTGAAAGTTCCAGAGTGTCTTGTGGGCTGCTCGAAACAAGCCTTTCAGTATATAAAATCTATTTAATTAATGTCTTTATATACACAATGTGGTCCAATCTATCCTTTTATTTTAAAATGTAATAATTAAATAGCTAAATATATATAAAAATATGCAGTTTTTTTACATTGTGTAAACCAACTCAAACAGTTTTTTACAGCCATGTTTTATATTGCAAAAAGGCAACAGTACAAAAAAGGTTTAATACGTCGTTTGGCTCGAAGAGTCAAAGACAATAACTAAGGTGCAATGTAACTGCAGACGTCGATAAGGAAAGAAATATGGGGGTATATTAAGGATAATATGCATCGCACACCTTAGAGGAAATATAACAAAACTAACGACAACGATAAAGGATGCTATCGCGTCTATAACTGTGGATATGTTGCAGGTGAACTAAATTCAAATATCATACATACGTATTAATAGTGTACACGTAGTTAAGTGTTATATTTTAAAATAAGATTAATCAATTTGGACAATCCTGTTTGTTCAAATATAAAGTTTCTGTATATACATTTTATTTGTATAAATATCATTTCTTAAGAGTCCGGCCCGGCATGGCCAAGCGTGTTAAGGCGTGCGACTCGTAACTTGAGGGTCGCGGGTTTGCATCCCCGTCGCTCCAAACATGCTCGTCCTTTCAGCCGTGGGGACGTTATAATGTTGTGGTCAATCCTACTATTCGTTGGTAAAAGAGTAGCTCAAGAGTTGACGGTGGGTGGTGATGACTAGCTGCCTTCCCTCTAGTCTTACACTGCTAAATTAGGGACGGCTAGCACAGATAGCCCTGGAGTAGCTTTGTGCGAAATCCAAAACAAACAAAACAATCACAAGAGTCCAAAGTTCCGTCGACTAGCGCCAGTCTGTGGAAATTTGTGCAAACAAACAAATAAAAAGAGATAGAATATTCTTATATAGTGGTTTTTACATTGTACTAGCATTTAGTTGTGCGAGACGGTTTATGGAAGCAGTTAGTTAGCTGTTAAGAAAAACTATTATAGGTTGTGTTCCACAAACCACTAAAAGATGGTCTCAAATAACAGATTTTTGTTTTATTTGGTATGGAGTAATCTCAAGATTGGGTACTTTCAAATATTTATTTGTTTTAGAGCAAAGCCAAACTGGGCTAACTGCTTTGTCAACTGTGGGAAATCTAGTCCCGGATCTTAGCGTTGTAAGTCTGTAAATTTACTGCTGTTCCACCAGGGGCATCTTCAAATGAGAAACGAAGTATAGTCAGTTGTGTAACATTTTAACAACCGTATCGGTAATTTATAGTTTAAAGAATAAAACATTACAGACAACGTGAACCTACTGTAACTAGGCTCAGGTCTCCAACTGTGCTGATTTTATATTTATTCCTGTATATCTTACTAGATTATATCGTTAAATACAGATATTTTTATAAATAAAACTACTATTTTCAATACATTAAATACAAAGATCTTTGACAAAGGAAAATGCTTTTCGGAATTTGCTAACTTTCTAAACACTATGAATTATGTATCTAACTTAACAGTCATGTATATGTTACTTAGACGTGGTTTTGAAAGAATTGACATAATTTGCGCGCATGTTCAATTAGAACATAATACTGAGTCAGGTGTGACTTGTTAAGTTAATGGTGTCTTAAAATATTACAATGGATGAAGCAGCAAAAGATTTGTGATGTTACTAAAACAAATAAGCAGTGTCATGATCTCGTGTCAGGTCATTTCAATACTATTCTCATGTAGCTTTGCGACATAAAATTTCGAAATGGTTTTTACTTAAATTTGTTTGTTTATTTGTTTGAATTTCACACAAAGCTACACGAAGGTTATCTGCGCTAGCCGTCCCTAATTTAGCAGTGTTAGACTAGAGGGAAGGCAACTAATTATCACCACCCACCGCCAACTCTTGGGCTTACTCTTTACCCAAAAAAAATAGTGGGATTGACCGTAACGTACACTTTTGTCAAAACTTTAACTTTGCTTTTAAAAATGTCTTAAACGGCTGTAAAAAAATACACGAAAGGATTAAAAAGAGGTCTTTTTGTTTGCTTCAGAATTTAACGCAAAGCTACACAAGAACTAATATTGAAGTGATAGACTAGAAAGGCAGCTAGTCAGGTGCAACAGCTGCCCATATATTTGGACTGCTCTTAAATTATCGATTTTATTTCTACTATGTTGCCAGATTGCAGAAAGCGTTTTTGTACCAAGGGTCGCAAACCATGAATTCTCAGATTGAGCCACTTAAGGTCCGATATTACCATGTAAATTCATTATTTCTAAAACACATAACAGTCGTAGTCCACTTCTCTTTCTCGTCCAGATTGTTTGTTATTGTTCTTCTTTAAGCAGTTATCCGCATGGTTGATGTAGCATCCAGCCTGTAGTTGTTGTTTGAAAGGTTGACATAGTATCCATCAAGTAGTTACTTGAATGGTTGATGTAACGCATAATAAGAGGTTCAGTTATTTAAATGGTTGATGTAGCATCTAACAAGTAATTGTTGTTTTAAGAGTTTATGTAACATCCAACAAATTATTATTGTTTGATGTAAGATCCAAAATAATAATTATTTAATTGGCCCGCATGGCCAAGCGTGTTAAGGTGTGCGACTCGTAATCTGAAGGTCGCGGGTTCGCATCCCCGTCGTGGCAAACATGCTTACCCTTTCAGCCGTGGAGGCGTTATAATGTTACGGTCAATCCCAATATTCATTGGTAAAAGAGTAGCTCAAGAGTTGGCGGTGGGTGGTGATGACTAGCTGCCTTCCCTCTAGTCTCACACTGCTAAATTAGGGACGGCTAGCGCAGATAGCCCTCGAGTAGCTTTGCGCGAAATTAAAAAAATAAACAAACAATGTTTTATTCTAAAACATTCTAGTATTATTAAAGTTTTAATATACATTTTACAACTAGAGGGAAGGCAGCTAGTCATTACCACCCACCGTCAACTCTTGAGCTACTCTTTTACCAACGAATAGTGGGATTGACTGAGCATTATAACGTACCCACAGCTCAAAGGGCGAGCATGTTTGGTGTGACTGGGATTCGAAGCTGTGATCTCGGATTACGAGTCAAGTGCCTTAACCATCTGGTCATACCGGACCCCCACATAAGTTTTCTATGCTGTGTCCATTACAAGTATCGAAATTCGAATGTTTAAGTCTTCAAACTTAAGTTGAGCAGTTGTAAAAAGAAATATTACGTCAAGTAATTGTTAGGTTATATTATCGACATTAAAAACATTTTTTTTAATGTTAAAATGCCTCTTTTTTATATTCTGGATAGAATAATTGGGATTTAAACCTGAATAACTCACAAGAATTTGTTTAGCCCGATAAGATTTTATATTTACTACATTTTTATCACTTGGTCCAGTTCTTCCGCACTCTTGACTAACAAGTGAGAAAATCGAAGAGTTATATCCTTCGTTCAGACGTGTGGGAGTTACCTTACACACAAAGTAAGTGTAATTTGATACGCGCAGAAATCTTGGCACCGTGCCAAAAAGCGGGCACATACTTGTTGTTCTGACTAGATTTTTTTTGTTGCAGTCATTCAGTTCTAAATGACGTGCTCCCCTCCCTTGTGGCACAGCGACAGGTCAACGGTCTTACACCGCTAGAAACCGACTTTCGATAGTCATAGTGGTTTGTTTTAATTTCGCGCAAAGTTACACAGGAGCTATCTGCGCTAGTTGCCTCTAATTTAGCAGTGTGAGACTGGAGAGAAGACAGCTAGTCATTACCACCCACCGCCAACTCTTTTACCAACGAATAGGGGGATTGACCGTACCATTATAACGCCCCCACGGCTGAAATGGTGAGCATGTTTGGTGTGACAGGGATTTGAACCCGCGACCCTCGGATTACGAGTCGAATGCCTTAACCACCTGGCCATGCCGGGTCTACTCATAGTACAACACAGATAGCCCATAGCGCTTAACTACAAACAAACAAAAAATATATATTTGCTTTCGCTAAGTTAGTTGTCAAAAATCACATTTCTTAAAGAAAACAAGTCAAGTTACAGTTTAAGGACATGTTTTTCATCTAACTATATAATCAATATCTTATAAAGCGGCATCGTTAAGTACATATAATCTTTACTCTCGTAGTACTCGAGTATTTCATGGCTGGAGTCCTCCCCCCTGCTCAAGACTCAAACATTTAAGCTTTGTGACTCGATGATAATTGCGAATAATCTTCTACCTTTGGAAGTTGAAAGGAAAATTTACGTTCTTTCTGACGTTAACGGAGTGCCGTTCGACAACATAAAGTAAGTTTATCTATAAGTTCACAGTAACAACATACCCATATTTTGCATCTGTTTCTACAAGTAGGGATAAATATCCGTTTAGGAGTTTAGACATTATCCAATATCGTGAGCTATGTGTGAACTATTCGAAGAAAAACAGCAGATTAGATCCACCTTTCACATGTTCACCCAGACAGAAGTTTGTTGGGCGAATTCAAGCCCCTTCCCTTATACCACCCAAAACTACTAAACAATACACCCGATTTCACACTTTTGTTGCTCAAATTGTTAGGAAAAAATAACAATAATAAAACGGATGGAACACAGGGATTTGAAGGTGTGTACAGTATAGCGGATGGAACGAAGAGACTTTTATATCTGTTCAGTAAAACAGATGAACATAGGTACTTGTAGGTGTGCACATTAATAAATAACTATAAAATGTAACTATAGATTCCACTGTTTAGTTCAAGATTCGAGTGTTTATGAAACAGTTGAATAAAGGAAGTTCTGTTTCCTTCTTACTCTTGTTCATCATTGGTTTGAGTCTGGTTAGAAGAGCAACTTATTTATCATTATTAAACTACCGTAATAACAATATCTAAAGGTTCATTAACTAATCCTCACTTCTCTTACGTTTACACATTTCTACAGATTGGAATTATTCCCAAAGTAACTGAATGAAGGCGACTGAAATGATATTATTGGGCAAACATTGGGCTTTGTTTTTGTGCAACTACGGGTATCGAAACACAGATTTTGGAGTATTAATCTTGCAAAGTTATCGCTGGTTGGCTCTTATAGTGGATACTTGGATTTTGCAGGCAGGGGTTGTCAAAATGACGGACCTCGTATGCCATTCTTTCCCCTAAGCATTGATAAAAAACTTTATTAAATTTGTAAAAGGAAATAAAATATTGTTTATTTCTATTTTAAAGTGGCAAAGATGTTATTACATTATATATATTACATGTACCTCTAAATGTATGGGGCGCAGTTGTCACAGGTACAAAGGTGGAACAGCAATAAACGATTCTAAATCATTAAACACTAAATCACATTATAATCATTGGTTTGAAATTAGATGCTTCTAATAACGTATTAAAAATGCTCGTTCACATAAAAAAAAAAAAGATTACCTCCATTTTCCAAGATTTCCTATTCACGCTCCAGTTAGTCGATACATATATTTTTTATCATACACGTCTGCCATTTCTGGTGAAAACGACATCAGGCAAGTTAATTTCAAAATACAAAATAAATCCTTGGAATCATATAAAACTAAGAATATAAAAATGTTTTATCAAAACAAACAACAAAAACTTCTCGATATTTCGACATCGAACGAATTTCCTGTAGACAAGCCATAAAACACAACACCGTGTTTGTGATTTACGCTTAGTCTAGGTGAAGCGTACTTTACGTCAGTAATATTGTTTCACCTCTAGAAAAGCCGTCTTTTAAAGTTTCTTTCATTATCCGTATTCAGAAAAATTATTTTGCTACTAAAACACTATACATTTTAACATCAGTAATTTTACGATATGTATTTTTTTACAAAAAAAAAAGTATTTGGTCGTTCCTACTCAAAATTAAGTATAAATAAGAAAAAAAAAAATAGAATTTCGCGGACAGTTGCTCGAGGGCTATCTACATTAGCCGACCCTAATTTATCAGTGCAAGAATAGAGGGGGAAGGTAGCTAGTCATCACCACCAACTCTTTTTACCAACGAATAATAAGATTGACCGTCACATTATAACTCCACCACCAAGCCTGAAAGAACGAACATGTTTGGCGTTACGTGGATTCGAACCCACGACGTTTAGATTACGAGTTCAGGGTCCTAACCACCTGGCTCATAATTAAGAAAAACGTCATGTTATAAAACTACTACTTTCATTAAAATCCCCTATCTGATACACTTATAACCGAATCACGAGCGTGAAGTGCCCTATAGTAGAGACCTGAATTTGAAACTGGTGATCAAAGCTCGAATGCGTGCAACACCATATATATTCCTCGTACTATAAGCTGTGAATGCATTGTAAGAGTGACACTCACCCCTTAACATGGAGGGTGGGTGCCGCTGGCTAACTACTTTCCTTTTGATGAAAATCAGAATTGAGGATAGTGTCAGATAGGCTTAGCAGCTGTACAATAAATACAAACAGAAACATCAAATGTAGTTGCTTGTTAGTTTTATTTATTTCTCCTTTTAGTAATACGAAACGGAGTCATTAATGTCATGAAAAAATGCGTGTGTTTGTGTGTGTATTTGGCTGAGGGAGACAAAACTTGAGAAAGGTTTATAAAACATTTACCAATTTATTGTAAATTGAAGCATGGCCTCAAACAAAGTTTGACATTACTATTATCCTGTTCACTTGTTTTGTGTCGGCACTTTCTTGAAACATGCTTGTCTTAAAGTATTCGAACATTCTGCGGGATATTTTTAAACATTATCTTGCTCTTTCAACAAACCAAAGAAAAAAAAAATATAAGCATTTCTAGTCCACTACTGGTTCCAAGTTATTCCTGTTTACAATCATGACAAGGGCTATCAGCGAGTATCTTCACGTTCACAACTCCCTTGTCATTACCGGGAATGACGACTTTATCGTCCTGTTTAACAAAATGTTAACTACTGCTATCACTTTCGTTTTTCTTTGGGGAGAGAGACTAATCAAAGCTTAGGATTATAAAGTTTTACAAATCCCATCACTATATCGAGTACAAATAGAGGATTTAATAAGAAATTAGAAGAACTATTACTTTAATTAGTTTCTTTGAATCCATCTTATTGCTCTAGATTATTTATCTTCCTGCGTCAGGATATCCAAATTGTAACAGCGCTAAACATTGTTACTTATGTTATTCATTTACTGTACAAGTTAAAAATAAATTTGGGTTTATATAGTTACTCAGTGTTGGTCACATGATCAACAAAACAATTACTGTTAAAAGCTTGAACCTGGATAATTGTGGATAACAAGCAACGTTGTGAAAAAAACAGTTTATGGATAACAAATAAAGCTGTGAATAATTCCTTTGCGACTAATAATTTTAATGTAAAATCCCTCGAGATAAAAGGTGTATGGCTTTAAAAAAAAGGCTTTTACTTGTTATTTTAAAACGTTTAAAAACAAAACAGAATCTGACAGTTTCTAAACCTTTACTTTATACAATTATTGTAGTAAATAACTGACCTAGTATACTGATTACAGAGTTCATGAAAAATGAAACAGATATACTTGGTTCGTCTTTTATTTACGGATTGCAATAACAACTGAAAAACAGTGAAAATGGTTCACAAAAAATTACAAATACGTTACCGTTACTACATTTGAGACAAAAAAAAAAAACATATCGAAGTCCAGCTTCGAATATTTGTGTTTAGTTAGTCAATTAACCAATCAGAAGTCGTGATGTACTGTCATGTAGATGCCTAAAGAAAATAATCAACAAACCATAGGTCGTGTTACACTGGAACGTATACCTTTGCTTTTGATTGTGTTAACATTGAATATTAATTTCAAGGATCTCAAAGTGGCAACATCGGACCACATTGTAGTTTCCCTGCGTTTTTACGTCACACTCTTTCTTATTTTAATGTTACAGTGATATCCTTGAAGCACTGTTGTTCTTACGAACTTTCAAATGTCATCATGATACCACAATAAAACATTACGTTATCATGACAACACAATAAGGCCATGATTACATCAGCCTGATATGAGAATATTGGCGGTACTTAACATAAGGCAATTTTTCTGCACACCGTAACAGGTTTAATTCGCGTAACATGTAGTTAAGTGACGTCACAAGACATCCAGTGGCTAGACACTTTTAGAAAAACGTTCACGAACGTACGCAGTCTGACAAAAAACAACATAAATTTGCACGCTCATCTGTTTGGTCATTGAGAACAGTGTTTTACTCAAATTGTTACACAAACTATCTGAACCACAAAATGAACTTGGATTAACATAAACAACAAAATAGCACACAAGTAGTTAAATACTTTTCATTTGCATACAGGAACAGTGTCAAACATTAGTAGAATAACAGTGATAAAGTTAGTACTTAAAGTGGAACACCTTGTTAACACTTGTGGTCATAGAAAAAAGTTTAAAAAGGGTGAATCTACTGACTGACGTAGCCTTAAAGCAAGGACCTGTAAACATTTATATCATGTTATCATAAGACTTATTTTCAGTTAACTGTTAATGTGCATTAACAAAAAAGAAACGTTAAGTGTTGATTTTGATTTAATTAGTAACTCAAATTATTTAACTCCAGTGTATGTGTACGTATCAGAACTGGTATGGTCTACGATTCCTTCACTACAGTTTAGGACTATAATTACACCGATAAAATCAGTACATCCATTAGCGAATGAAGAACTGTTTGTTTCATGTTGGTGTTGAAAACTAAATATTTAAATTTATACAATTCACATCTTGTTTCATGCTATTGCAGCTGTTCCATAAACTATTTTTTCTCTACTACACATGATTAAACAGCGACAGACAGTATAAGTGGTTAAACTTTGAATATAAACTTTTTTCTATGAATTAGAGAAAGTGAAGGTGGGACAGTTCAACATTTTGTAAGTTCAACCATAAGTACTCTTTAGTGTTACAGACAAGATGTACAGGTCACGTGTAGATATAAAGTCACCTGAAATATACTCTCGGAGAAATATTGGTTCAGGGCACATGTAGACCTAGTCATCTGAAGGACCTGAAACAGACTCTTACAGGTTGACTGTACAGGTCATGTACAGATCCAAACTTACCCGAAATATACTGTTGCAGTTTACACACGACAACAAAAATGGAATATTGTAATATTATAATAAACCGAACTGCAACAGAAAACAAGTATTTGCAACACATTTTTAGAAATTTTATATTACAAATTTTAAAATCGCATTGCAGTGACCAATGACTGGGCATGAAATTCAACAGTACAACAA
This sequence comes from Tachypleus tridentatus, assembly GCF_004210375.1. NCBI lineage: Eukaryota > Metazoa > Arthropoda > Merostomata > Xiphosura > Limulidae > Tachypleus > Tachypleus tridentatus. The sequence continues at coordinate 170,769,503 of NC_134831.1, forward strand.
AGTTGTTTTTTCTGTATGGTTTTCAAATAATGTGCTACCACAAACTTCACAGTAAATGTCCTCTGCAACTTCTTTGGAAAAAGTACGAAATTACTCTCCCATTAAGTGAGTTCATTGTGCAATCTAAAAATGTAACTAAACCAAAATAGGAGTAGCATGTAATATACAATGAATAAACATCAGCTTCCCCCAGATGACCTGAAAAATTTAATACCAGTTTGACTATCAGTTTAATTTGCCATAGAAAAAGGTAATTCAAAAAACATTTTAACACAATGTGGATAACTTATGTGGGCTATAGTGTGCTCTCACTATGAACATACAGTATGACAAAAATACATTTCAAAAATTAACTTAAAGGTGATCATAAACAGTCCATAACCATTTTAGGTTAAGACACTAGTAGTGTACAGTGGCAACCTTGATGAAAATCCTTCTTTTAAACTGAGCAGTAAGTGTAGATTTTTGCCAACAGCGACAGCAAATTTCATGTTTCGAACAGCTTCAGCCTACTATCTGAAAAGAAATGCGAAATTAAAATACACAAACAATTTATTTGTTTAAGAATTACCAATTATTTTATAAATATAATTAAAATATAAACCACTACAACTTCAGCATGTTTGCATCAATACAGAATGCTAACTAAAAACAGAGATGGAACAAACTGTTTAACTAACTAACAAACGAACCAGGTTAATATTAGTGTGTGTATGCACACATGTACATATATGCATACTAAGGACAATAAAAGGACCTACTGGTACATCTAGCCCATTCAATCTTCTAAACTCTGAAATAAAAACTTTCTAAGCCAGTCGATATCATTCAAATAGTTATCCCAGCTTCCTTAAACTCCCTCAAATTAACTGCATCTGAAGGAATTTCATTCCAAAGGCCAACAACCTTGTTTCAGTCAGAAATCACTTCTACCCTCTCAAAATTTATACTTGTATCTCCTATTCTTACCATCACATAGAATCCATAAACACTAATTTATTCCCTTAAACACCTCCATCAGATCCCCCTCTAACTCTTCTTTTTTCAAGAGGAAAACAAGCTCAGAGATCTTAAATTGTCCTTGTGTGTCAAACTTTCCATCTGAGGACCCTCCTTTGAATCCCTCCTAACAATTTAATGTTCCTTCTAAGGTAAGAAGTCCAACACTGAATGCAGTATTTCAAACTTAGCCTAACTGGTGGCCTATGACACTAACCCCCCATAGGAGGTCTGTTCAAAAAATACGTGAACTGTTTGAATTGCGCAGCTCCAGTTGGTTTCAGGGGAATCCGCTTGATGTTGCTAGGTTCACACAGATCAGCTGATTACGACGCCATTTCCCAATTGCAGATATCTTCATTTGTGTATTAGCTACGCGGCTTTAAGTGAAGTGCGATTTTTTCGTTTGGTGGATTTCAGAATGAATGACCTGAAGGAGCAACGACTTGCTGTGAAATTTTGTGTTAAACTTGGAAAATCTGCGACTGAAACTTTTGCTATGCTTAACACGGCTTACGGTGATGTTGCTATGAAGCGTACGGCATGTTTCAAGTGGCATGAACGTTTTAAGGATGGTCGACAGTCCATTGAAGGTGATGAGCGTCCTGGACGTCCTTCCACGTCAATTGATGACCCACACGTCGACAAAATCAACACCCTGGTGCAGGCAAATCGACGTCTGACTGTCAGGGAGCTTGCTGAAGAGTGTGGGATATCAGTGGGATAATTGAAGATGCACCACGTTGCTGCGAAATTTGTGCCTCAGAACTCGTGAGTTTTTGGCCAAACACTTGATCACTGTTCTTCCCCACCCCCCTACTCACCTGACCTTGCTCCTTGCAATTTTTTCTTGTTCCCCAAACTCAAAAGACCCTTGAAAGGAAGAAGATTTGAGACGATTCCCGAGATTAAGGCAAATGCGACGAAGGAGCTGGAGGACATTACAAAAGAAGTGTACCAGGACTGTTTCAACAAGTGGAAACACCGTTGGGATAAGTGTGTGTGTGTTGGGGAGGAGAGTACTTTGAAGGGGTCCTAGACCTGTAACTTCTAAATAAAGTACATTTTGTTTTATGATGTCAGTCCATGTATTTTTTGAACAGCCCTCGTAGATACAACCTAATATTCTATTGAACCTGCCAATAGCTATGTTATTCCTGTTTAAGTCCAACAATATTGCATGGAATACTCCATACTTCGTAAACAAGATGTGACAAGGGAACTTTTACCTGCTACATACACAGTACTGGCAATAGCCATTTCTTATTACTATTCTAGCAATTATCTATGTGACATATATTAAATAACTGTTCCTATGCTTGAGTATGTATTAGGTCAAAAAACTGACTACATAAATTCACTGGCCAGAAAGACTTTTATAGATTTATCTGTCAAACTTTGAAAAAAAAAAAAAAGTACATGAAATCATACTTACCACAGTAGGTTTCTTGAATGTTTCAAATAATACTTACTATTTACCACTTTTTTATTAAAGGTTTGTTCACTCATACAGTGAATATCATTTCTTTAGGTTAAAGTTTCACTTTTAATATATTTTCCATTACAAAATAAAAATGCAATCGTGGTTCAGACTGACTGGAAATAAGAGTTTTGTAGGTCAGAAGAATAGTTGCACTTTCAAAACACAAATTTTAGCAGGTTTAACAGGTTCACTGAAAACATGCATGATATCTGTAACATACATAGCTACAGAAAAACTTGCTCTAAAGAAAAATAACACTGTAGCATTGACTATTAAGGAATACAGCACTTAGATTTGGTGAGAGTTGTAAGATTCTAAAAGGAGTTATCAGTAAACAATCAAATGAACATTTTAAAAATAGTATAAAGGTGCCACCAACATGGCACCCAGTGTTTCCAACTTAAAATAGTTTCATGTATTTAACTGAAGTTAAAAAGAAAGTGCTTACATTTATTGGTTAAACATTATTAGAAAAAAACAAACAAACCTATTTGTCAGTAGGGCTGTAAAGTTTAACAATAATCATTTTGAACCAGTGGAAAATGTGAACAAATGAAGTTAAAAGTTCTCTCTCCAACAGTAACAAAAGCCACAACTGTTAATTCTCACCTTAAAATAATTACTGTTGGAAGGAAACCAGAAGTTTCACAAAACAAGGGTTATATTTTATAGTTAATACTTTGTTAATGTATTAAGAAAACTCAGAAGTAGAACATGAAGGAAGTACAGAATGATGAAAAAGTAACATTCCATTATGATATTTTCTTTAGACATCTTTGTATCTTTTGTTACAAAAATTGGTTAGGATATCTTTAACCTTGGAAGAAAACAATCTCAGGATGATATTACTACAGCTTAGTAATTCATAATTTTTAAAAAGTTGTATTAAGAGCAGAACTTAAATCATGAGATGTGACATTTTCAGTAACTATGTTTAAGTACTACTATAGTACATAAGCACACAAGCTGTGAAATAAATTTCAAAACAAAACAAAACTATACATACCACTCAGAGATCCCCAAATGGATCAACAGAACCTGCTACTGAAGGTTGTGAAGAGTTTGGCTGCATTCTTCCAAACACCCCCATGGGTTGAGTACCTCTGCTTCCCATGGACATCCCAATATCCATTCCCATACCTAGAGCCATCTAAAATGAAGAGAAACAAAATGAATGAATATAAACGAGTCTATAGTTAACAGCTAGTCTTTACCACCAAATAAACATTAATTCTTTTTTAATCTTCTGGGTTCTAATTTTTATGTCTGAGTTGGACTTGCAATAGAATATTTTAAGCTTAAAAAATAATAATTAAAGTATCTATGTGGGCCAAAGCTCTTTTAAATTGAATAGATTTACTTAAAAAGGTTGTCTTAACTCTTATTAATACAATTACTACTTGATAAAACATTCATTTCACATGATTTAAATGATAATTATTTCTAATGGTTTTACAAATGGTTCTGCAATTTGAGGTAATATGCAAATGTTTTCTTTAAAACACTCCTGAATTCAGCATTAACTACTTCTACAAGTTTGTTAATATTAAGAAAAAACACATTGGACTATCTGCTGTGTCCACCACAGGGAACCAATCCCTAGAATTTACAAGTTCATAAACCTTCTGCTGCTCAACTAAAGAACTACCAACATAAGTCTTATTTGTCACCTTAGGACTGTTTCATGGTTACAGAAGATCAAGAAACATAATTTCAAACTTAAATAACTAAAATGTAAAGTTTGAAATATGTTCTCATGAGAGAGCAGTTACAATGCAACACTAGGAATTGTAATTAATGCCAAAACCTCCAACATCATCAAACAGTGGTCTATTCTTTTTTCAGAAGCAAATCTATCTATTTGGATCAGTTCTTGCACTTTTATAAACACCTTGTAGTGATTCATGGCAAGATGGTTAGGACACCCAACTCACAATCTGATGGTCAAGCATTCAATTCCCCATCCCAAACTTGTTTGCCCTTTCAGCCAGCCAGCATTAATACAATGATCACTCCCACTATTCCTTGATAAAAGAGTAGACCAAGAGGTGGCAGTGGTGATGATTATCTGCCTTCCCTCTAGTCTTTTGCTGCTGAATTAGGGATGGCTAGTGCAGATAAACCTCATGTAGCTTTGTCAGAAATTCTAAAACAAACAGACAAGTAGTAAGTCACTGAACTTCAAATTAAACTTTTTAAACTATTTGTAAAACAACGTTTCACCACTTATCTCTAAATATGTTGTATTTTCTTTAAACCATTAGAAAGTTTAAAAAAGTGATCACAGCCTTCTACCTAAGGTGACTAAAAACAGTTCTACTATGTTCCAGCTTATTAATACTACCATGAGGCAACTAATCTATCAGATTAGCAAAAAAGTTTGTCTACCTCTTTCAATGAAAAAAAGAAATAGCTTACAATGAAGATAAGAAGAATGTTTGTTGAGAATCTAGTTTTAAATAAAAATAGCTACAACTAACTGGTTCAGGAGTGTCTTAAGAGATTTATTTAATAAACTACCATTCTTTACTGAAGTGGAAATGAAGGTAATTTTAAGAATGTATCTTGTTAAAAGAGACAACTAATCCAGAAATTAAATTTATAATTACCGTTACTTAAAGCAGAATAATCCTTAACTGAACCTTTATGAAAAAAAAAAGAGAGACAATAAATAAGGAGATGACAAACCTTAATTAAATGCTTAAAAAAGTTGTTCAGGACTGTGGCATTATTGTACATAATTTAAATTGATTGATTGATTTAGTGTTTTATGGCACAAAGCAGCGAGGCTATCTGCACCAGACATTCGGTAAAAATGTATAAAAAATAAATAAATAAATAAATGTAGTAATAGACATAAATGGAAATGAAGGTAAAACAAAAAAGTATAAAACCAATGTTGACACCTAGTCTACAATGTTAAGATAGAAGGCAGAGTATAAGAAGTTGTAAGGTATTTACTCTAGCAAAAAGGTAATGATCATAACCTGCCAGGAAGACTAACAGGCAAGTTCAAGAACCACCGTCAGTCACCTGAAGTTGGCCTTTCCAGTCCTGGTTCTGGGTTATGTGTCATAGCAGCTATTATCAAAATGTAAAAGAATAAAAGTTTTAAAAGACACTCCGCAAAATCGTAATAATGAGTAGCCAAATGTCCAGTAAAAAGATAAAGTCAAGTAAATGAAGTAAAATTTGTAAAAGTAAATGAAGGTAAAAACAAAACAGCAATTAAAACAGAAAATGGTGTAAAAACCAATGTTGACATCCAGTCAACAAAGTTGTAAAGGACTACCTGTAACAGAATGGTAATGATCATAACCCGCCAGGAAGACTAACAGGTAAGTATAAAAACCACCGTCAGTCACCTGAAGTTGGTCTTTCCAGTCCTGGTTCTGGGTTATGAGTCAATATGGCCAGTACTTAAAAAGTAAAGTAGTAAAAGTGTGAAATGATATGCAGCAAAAGTATAATAACAACTCGCCAGGACGACTAACGAGTAGTTCAAACGGATAGTTCAAACAGTAGCGTTAGTCACCTGAAGTTGGACTTTCCAGTCCTGGTGTCGAGTTATTTAATGTTCTGGCCATTGTCCAATGTCAAATTGAATGAGAGAGATTAAACTGTAAAAAAGGAACCACAATTAAAAAGGTGTAATGAATAAATATGCAACACTTAAATGAGATTAAAAAGATTAATGGACATTAAAAAATTAAAAACATTATCAAGGTGGACAGAGTCACCATCACCAATAACTCTGTCCAATGTTACAGACTGACCCTGGGAAAAAATATGTTTAAAATATTGCCGTCGTTGAGAATTGTAACAATGGCAAGAAAGTAAAACGTGGGTGATAGTGATTTGAGTGTTACACAAACTACACATTGGTGCATCAGTTCCAGATAAAAGAAAATGATGAGTTAAAAAACTGTGACCAATGCGTAGCCTAGTGAGAACAACTTCCTCCTTCCGAACTTTATGGAAGCTAGATGGCCAAAGTCCAATTTTGGGTTTGATTTGAAAAAGTTTGTTGTCGCATTGCTCACTCCAAGTGGACTCCCAGCTGGCACGGAGCCGAGCCTTGAAGATAACACCATAGTCCATGTACGGAATAGGCATAGGAGTGATGGTGCTGAAGCAGACATATTTAGCTGCCATGTCTGCAAGCTCGTTCCCATGAATACCAACATGGCCTGGTATCCAGAAAAACTGGATTGAAGTAGCTGCTAATGAGAAATGGGCCAGTCGGTTTCGAATATCAGCGAGAATAGGATGTGAGCTAACGTGTAGCGATTCCAAGGCAAGTATAGAACTAAGCGAATCAGTATAAATAGTGCAGTTGGAGTACTGCTCAGCTGCAATATGATCCAGGGCAAGAGATATGGCATACAGTTCAGCAGTGAACACAGAAGCTGTAGAAGGGATTCTGCGTGCAATTACTGACCCATAGCAAACCATAGCAGAGCCCACTGAGTTACCCGATTTGGAACCATCTGTATAAATGGGAACTGAATGATTGTTTGAAAGATATTCATTGAATAAAAGACGGTACTTCCAATCTGGAGTATCTGCCTTTTTAGGTGACTGAAAGAAAGGTCACATTTGGGGCTGTAATAAGCCATGGTGGGATGGGCGACCTGTGGAATCTGCAATGTTATCCAAGGACAGACCCAATTCATCCAATTAGCCAAATGCGAAGGCCAAATGGAGCAATGACAGATCGTCTGTTCTGAAAAAGTACTGCCCACCGAGGAAGGAAAACACATTTCCAGGTGGGATGCTTTGGTAAGGAATGAAGTTTCGAAGTATATTGTAAAGATAGTTGCAAATGGCGAAGGTGTAGAGTAAGTTCATGAGATTCAATGTATATACTTTGAACTGGAGAGGAACGAAAAGCCCCAGTGCAGAGTCGAAGTCCTTGGTGATGAATGGGGTCCAGCATCGTTAAGGCCGAGGGTCTGGCAGAGCCATAGACCATTGATCCATAATTGAGTTTCGATCTAATAAGAGCACGATATACCTTTAACATTGAACAGCGATCTGCCCCCCAACTGGTAGAAGAGAGAACACGGAGGATGTTCAGTGCTCTTGTGCATTTGACCCGAAGCTGCTTTAAGCGTGGTATAAAGGTCAGTTTACGATCAAAGATAAGCCCCAAGAACTTGGTCTCCGGGACCACTGGCAGCAAAACTTCACCGATATGAAGTTCAGGATCAGGGTGAATACCCCGTCGACAGTAAAAGTGCATGCATACAGTTTTGGAGAGAGAGAAATTAAAGCCGTTAGCCAGAGTCCACTTCCGTACACAATTGAGGGCAGTTTGTAGTTGCCACTCAATATATCTCATGTTTGACGACTGACATGAGATGTTAAAGTCATCGACATACAGCCCATTCGCAACAGTGAGAGGGAGTTGTTCAGTGATGGCATTTATCTTTATACTGAAGAGTGTAACACTCAATACACAGCCTTGAGGGACTCCAAGTTCCTGTACAAAAGAACGGGAAAGTGTCAAACCAACACGAACTTGGAATCTCCTGTCCATTAAAAATTTTTTAATAAACATGGGTAGATGGCCACAAAACCCATATGTATGGAGGTCTCGCAAAACGCCATACCTCCATGTTGTGTCGTAAGCCTTCTCTATGTCAAAGAATATTGATACAAGATGTTGACGGTTGAGAAAGGCTTCTCTGATAGATGTTTCAAGACGAATTAGGTGGTCTGTGGTGGAGTGCTGTTGACATCCTTTCTAATGTCTTACAGAGACAGCTCGTCAAAGCAATTGGACGGTAGTTTGAAGGAATCTTGGGATCTTTCCCTGGCTTAGAGAAAGGTAAAATAATAGCCTGGCACCAGGCATCAGGAAAAACATTCTCCTGCCAGATCCGGTTGAAAACAATCAGAAGGACATCAAGAGAAGCAGGAGATAGATGGTGCAGCATGACATAATGAATATCATCAGGTCCAACAGACGTACTGGCAGACCGATGAAGGGTCATTTTTAGTTCCACCAGGGTAAAGGGACAATTATAGTCAAAGAAACAGTCAGTTCGAAAGGAAAGAGGTGATCACTCTGCCCGAGTCTTGATGGCCAGGAAGGTGGAGGAACAAGCAGAAGTGCTAGATACCCGGCAAAAGCTTTCACCTAGGGTGTTAGCGATGTTCCGAACATCAGTCACCTCCACATAATTTAAAAGTCTGTGTTCAGGACCATAGTGTTATTACAAAAAACCAAATCTGGTGTCAATGAAATATAGACCCCTACATTTTGTTGTGGTATTCCTGGCTTAGAGAAAGAGCCACTCATTGTAGTCCCTCTTCCAAGGTGTCCTGCAATACCCTGTAACAATAAAAGCAACACAAGTGAGCTCAGACCTTTTAACTTGATTTCATTAACTTGTCAAGTATACATAATTAAACATTATCATTCCATTAATTGATAAGTCATTTAATATATAGTTCTAATTCACAATGATTAGAATGCTATGGTACATCAATTGGGTAGCTGCAATGCTGGCAATATTACCAGCCATAATCCAAGTAATACTTCACAAGATTTTATGTTAGGTTTCTTTGAGTTATTTATATAAATTCAATTTTATATAAAGTTATAATTCAATTTATTTATATAAAACTCGTTTAATGCTCCAGCAGTAATCTGCCATCATATGTTTGTCCCATCTCCCTTGGTAACGCTCTTCCATGGTCTTGAGGTCCTGATGGAACCGCTGCCTTGCTCGTCACTTACAGCTCCTGGGTTCTCAGGGAATCTATCAAGATGACTGTACAGGTAATGGAGTTTGACACTCCACGTTACATCAAGATCGCAAAAGCTGACAACATATTCGCTACAAAAGTTTCATAGTTGTCAGCTTTTTTATTACCGAAAGTTTGCCATCACCGCCACAAATGAAAGCCATGCAGTCCTTTCCTTGTCGTTCATCTTTCTGGCAAATTCTTGATCATGCACAAGTGCACGAATCTGTGGTCCATCAAAACACCTGCCTTGATCTTCTCGAAGGACAAACCAGGGAGCACAGAAAATATGTGTTGGAAGCATTCACCGCCAGTATTCAACGCCTTTATAAACTGTTTCATCAAGCCCAGCTTGATATGGAGAGGAGGAAATATGATCTTTTCTCGACTGACAATTGGATCGTTGACAATATTTGGCATACCTGCTCTTCAGAGTCTCAATGATGGGCCACTCCTTCTGGTTCCAGTGCTTTTCTCGAGCTCGGCTGTCCCACATGCAAAGATAGCAGGGATACTTTGTAAATCCTCTTTGTTGACCTAAGAGGAAAGTAACCATTTTGAGGTCCACACAAATTGTCCAGTTGTGCTCGTGGTATTTTAGTAGGTCAATCACAGTCTTAATGTCATTATATTCCTCTCAGTAAATACACAGAGTGTCCAATTGGAACAGCTGCATAGACATTGTCATTATGAAGTAGAATGCACTTCAAACTTTGCTTAGAACAATCTAGAAATAATCGCCAGTCATTTGGATGGTATACTGGCATCCCTAATTCCTGAGAAGACCTGAGATATTATGACAATAAACAAACATATTCTCCTCTGTAAAAAATGGCACAAAAGTCTGCTCCGATTTCGAAGTATGACACTTTCACATACTAGGCTAACAACATAAAATTAATACTCAGAAAAATAAATAAACTTAAGGACAATACAAGCAAGTATAGTTCATATATCAAACACTTTAACAAATGCTATTAATAAAGCTAATAGTAAATAAATAATAAATTTAAATTATTTATAACTAGAAGTCTCTTATGAAAGACCAGATATTTTGGGATGATTATTAACAGAACATTGTTAAGAAGAAAAAATCCGATACTTTTCCAAAAGGCCATCCCTCAAATAAATGTAAAATTTTAGTTTCAGAAAGAGAAAATATTTCAAATGCTTTTAATGTTACTTAATCAATAATGTATGTTCCCTTATTATTAATTACTTCATGCCAATGATTCACAAGCTTCTGAATGCCACTTTTTTCTTTAAAATTCTTGGGGTTTGGAGGAAAAACATGTAGAGATGATAGTTTTGACATCTTCATGTGTTCCAAGCTCTTTTACATCAAGGTAGTTTTGCAAACTTCAGAACAGATGATAATCAGATGGGGCAAGGTCTGGAGAATAAGAAGGATGTAGAAGTTTTCCCCACTCTAGCTCTTCAATCTTTGCAGATGTGATCCTTACCGTATGAGGTCATTCATTACCCTGGTGTAACACAACACCTTTACGATTAATCAAAGCAGGCCTTTTTTCTTTCAATGCAACATTCAAGAGTTTTTACTGTTGACAATAGAAGTCTGATGTAATCATTACATTAAGTGGCAGTAACTCAAAGTGGATCACACCAACAATATCCCACCAAACACTTAACAAGACTTTCCTAGGGTTGAGGTCCATTCTGGAGTGCTTTAGCCAGTTTACCTACACAGTCACTAACCTGTCCAAAAAAGGTGAGTTACATTCAAATGTTCACTCTTGCTCTAAAGTTGACTTTTGTCAAATCATGGGGGACCCATTTTCCAAGTATTGACACCTTTCCAAGCTGTTGCAGATGATGGTGAACTGTTGAATGGGTTGAATTAAACTTCTGTGTTATTTCTTCAACTGTTTCAGCACAATCTTCATCAAGTGCAGCCAGCAACAAGTCATCATTAAACTCAACAGGATGATTTGAACTTCTGAAACCACCTTCGACATTTTCTTTCATTCAGAGACTCCTCAACATAAAACACCTTGAATGTTTCATGTAGTTTCTGCTACACTATTGCCTTTTTTAAACTCATAAAGCATTGTATGCCCAATGTGCTCCTCAGACACATCCATTTTTGTAAGCGTATATTTAATTAATGATCTGAAAAAGTGGAGTTTGGTTAGTTTCTTTTATTTGTCTTAACATTTTTATACATGTCCTACTACATATTTTAGTCATTAAAGCCTTCTACAAAGACAGAAATAATGATGCACTTTCTGTATTAAATTTTCAGACATTACTTATGGGATGATCCATTACTTCAACCTATTAGTAAAGAATACTGAAAGTCAGTTCAAAAATATAAGCTTTGTTCATTTACCAACTCATTAACTTTGGTTCTCTCTTTCTCTCTTTCACATACACACACAGTCTTACAATGATTAATGTTTTTAGGTTTTTGCTTTACTTCATCGCCAAGTAATATCAAATAATATGATGTTATTAAATTATGTTTAGCATGTAATCAAATTAGGTTTAGTCTAAAACTGAAATCCAAAATTTGTGGAACTTTGCCAAATATACCAATATTTAAGAAATTCATGCTTTTCAAGAAATTAAACAATAAATAGTTTGCTCGTAGTTTGTTTGGCAATAAATAGAAAGGATATTGTTTAAAAAGGCTAACATACTTAACAATGACTGATGGATGTAAAATATTATCTAAAGTATTAGTAAAAATAAATACTATATTTTATGTTATTAAAATCATTTTTTTTAAATAATTCATTTTAATCAGAATTTACCATAGGTTGGTAGCCAGCCTGGGAAGATACCCAACTGGCATTCCCAGATGGTACAGCTGAAGAACCAACCCATCGCCCTCCATCACTCATAGTTCCTGCATTAGACTTAACTGTTGATTTTGTAGGTCCCCACTGATGGGCTTCAAATCTGTGAATAACAGCAGATTCAATTTTTATTATAACTAAATAGTAGTACCTTAGGCCTAACTTATAACGAGCAATATTCAGTCAATAATTTCTAGCCTTTAATACTGCCACAAGAAAAGTAATACATCTTTGTCATAACCAGATTATTATTTTCTTACATACACACACCACACAAATGTAACAATTAATTGGTGGAATTTTAGAAAAACAAAATAGTTTCTGTATGGTATGTATGTAAATAATCAGGACAGACATTTGGAAAAGGTTTTCTAACTTGCTGAAAACAACAACAATGTTAAAAGTTAAAAAGGAATCCCAAATTATTGTTTAATTCATCACCATTCACCAAGTTACACTGGTTTGGGGGTATTCTGCATTTCATCAGAAAATAACAAAACTAAACAACAACAATGTTAAAAGTTAAAAAGGAATCCCAAATTATTGTTTAATTCATCACCATTCACCAAGTTACACTGGTTTGGGGGTATTCTGCATTTCATCAGAAAATAACAAAACTAAAATTCATATAGTGGTTGTATATTGTATGCATAGTGTTTCTATACAAGTACAAGTACATTGTGGTGAGTAAAAGATATATCCAAAACACTATATATTTAGATGTACACACTACTTACTTCTTTAGGTGTTGTGTAGGGACACCAATATCCAAGTTCTGGGCCAAATTGGCTAAACTTGACTCGAGATCACCTTCCACTATTGGTTTCACAGGAGATTGCTTTTTGTGTGTGTCAGTTGTCAGACTCTTAGAACTATCACTTACTGTCAATGGTTGAAGTATCTCTCCAAACAAGTCAAAAGCACCTTCATGATCAAAGATAAAACTATTCTTAAACTACTTCCTATCATTAGACCATTTATTTGTTTCAGTTCCTTAAGTTAAGCAATGACGCATTAAGTAACACAGGTTTATGTCTGTAATTTGTTTAACAACAATTTAATGTTTTAACATGAAAGTTTCTATAATGCTTATATCAGATGTTTATAATTTATTAAAAAAACATTGCAACGACTGGCTCAACTGAGTGCTGTCTCAGATCTGAACTAACAAGAAAATTATAATGTATGTAACAGAATCCAACGTGAACGTATTAATGTACCTAAATAAAATAACTGCACAATTTAATAATTATCAGTTTTTTGCATGCTAATAAACCAAATAATACAAGTCTATATTGGAATTTAGTGTCAGAAAATTACATTCACTATTCATACAAACCCTACAAAATAAGTTAAAAGAAACAAAAAAAAAATTCAAACTCAACATAAAATGTGAATTTAAATTAACATTTTTTTACAATAAATAAATATTTATGCACAAATAAAGAATATAAAAATGAAAAGTATCAACTCTGTACAGCAGACATTCAAACAGAAACAAACATCATAATAAGCAGACCAGATTGCAAAGGAATTCAACTCCAAATGAAGAAATTGAAACTTAAAACCAGTTTCACCTGATGAAGAAAGTTCTTTTCTTGAAACAGGTAAAGCTGGAACACTCATCCCAAGGGAAGGACAATACAATTCTGAAGAATGAAGCTTGACTATTCCTGATGGTTCAAAGAATAATAAAGAGGAGCTGTCTTCTATTACAGCCTCTGAAGGTACTTTTCCAGCTGCTGGAATGGCCCCTACTGGTAAAAGTTTCTCTGAAGGCAGACTTTTAGTCATGTGGCTTTCCCCTAATCGTAACATAGTCAAAGTTGATGAAGTTCCAGTCACAGAACATTGTTCAAATGGCAAATCACTTTGAGATGGTTGATATCCAGCCACAGAACTTGGTCCCATTGGCAAATCACGTGGAGTTTGTGGAGATCCAGCCACAGAACTTGGTCCCATTGGCAAATCACATGGAGTTTGTGGAGATCCAGCCACAGAACTTGGTCCCATTGGCAAATCACGTGGAGTTTGTGGAGATCCAGCCACAGAACTTGGTCCCATTGGCAAATCACGTGGAGTTTGTGGAGATCCAGCCACAGAACTTGGTCCCATTGGCAAATCACGTAGAGATGGTGAAGATCCAGCCACAGAACTTGGTCCCATTGGCAAATCACATAGAGATGGTGGAGATCCAGCCACAGAAGTTTGTCCAATTGGCAAAATAGTCACAGGAGCAAATTCAATAGGTGAAACTAACTGGATTGGTTGATTTTTAGTTATAGAATTGGACTTTATAGTTAAAGCAGTTTGGGCCTGTTCTTCAAAATCCATGAAAGAATCTTCAAAGTGTTTATGTTCAAAAGATGCATTTAGGTCACTAAATACAGCAGAATTGAGCAAGTGCTGATGCATATCAGAAGTCTGAAGAGCATTGAAGGTTAACAAATTCTTAGGATCTGAAGCAGAGTCTGTGGAGAGGCTATCTGAACATTTTAATGGAGGAACAACATGCACTGCTGATTTTGTTTTCACCACTGAAGGAAGTTGTGCAACTGACTCTTCAACCTTACACTCAGTATCATTGAAAATGTCTATTTTATCTTCATATTTGGCTGAAACAGTTACAGAAACAGATGATGAGAAAAGGGGATTAAAGGCAGTTTTAAAAGGGTTTACATCTGAACATAAAGGATCACTATCTTGTGAGCTGCTTCCCCAGACTAGGTTTTCTGAAGTTTCACATTCAACTTGTTTGCCAAGTACTGACTCAGGCAGACAAGATGGAACTGGTTTAGTTCCTGTCTCTCCAATTTGGTCAGTTACTGAGGAATGTGCACCTGATCTTCCATAAGGTTCCATCTTCAACTCACAATCCCCTTTTCGTTGTTCAGGTTTTATTACTGGATAAAAAGTGAATTTATACAATATAGTAAGTGTGTTTTAAACCTTAATGATACCTAAGGACAAACTTAGCTCTGAAATAGCAAAAATAAAAAGTAACAAGTTTTAAATCATTTATAGATTTGATTTATAAAACAAGGTAATAGAGAAATTTAGTATTATGTTATTGGAGATGATTGTATCAGAACAGATACACTGTTTCAGTACAGAGATATGTTTAATCAAGTCAAGTATTTTTATCTAATATTTATGGTAAAGCTAGCAAGGCTAACTTGCATGTTCCTAAATTCCTAATTTCAAACCACTGACCAAAACAAAGGCATCAAGTTGTGAGCACCCTATTACTTAACATCACCCTTACAATGAACCCACAACATAAAGTGCAAGAAATATGTATTGCACTTTATACCCAGCTCAGTTCCAAAAATCCACAGGTCCACCACAGGACTTACTCTAGCCAAAACCATATAACATGTTACATACGCTTCCTGATGACAGAAATAACATCTCAGTTACAAAATATCCACAGCTGAAGGTAAAATAATCTTTGTTGGCAGCAGCTCAAACAAGAGTATTTAGTTTGGTAGTATAAAAGTAAAATTAATAATAAGTAAAAACTCCAGTTTTCTTAAGTCATTTAGAAGTGTTTAATTGTACAAGCCATTTTATTAGTGTAAGGCCAGTCCATGTCAAACGTAGTGTTTTCAACCAATATATGCAAACTTAAATTATATTGTAATGAAACTAATAAATTAAAGCCACCCAGAACTTAACCAGCTTTTTAAGTATCATACATTATTTTTAATTAATATTTTTATGCTAAAAAAAACACACCAGATATTAAATACACTTTTCTAAAAATCTACAGACGTTGTAGAAGTTATACAGACCCTCTCTTATGTCTGGAAAACCAGTAGTTTTCCGATTTCAAGGAAGCATGTGAAAAGTAAAAAACAAGATTTTACACTACATGTGAATAGTTCAGTAAAGCAGTTATGACCAAAATACATATACAAGATCTATACACCAGTAAGTTATGAACATTAGAAAGTTTACATAAAAAAAACCCATGAAGAAACAGATTGGAAATTCAATTTACATCCAAGAAATATTCACAGATGCTATAAATCAACAGATCATGAAGTATGCCAGTCATGAAAAACAACATTGTATAAGAACATGAAAATTATAAATGTTTCAATTGTTAAAAACATACCAAAAAAGCAGTCTTCTCTCCAAATGCTGAAGCAAATGAAGAATCAGTCACAAAATGACCAGATAATGAGGCATTTTCAAAAATATCTATAAATAAAAAGGTTTATTTAGTATCCTTAATGTTTCAGATAAATGTTTATTTAGTATCTCGACACTTCCAGAAGCTCTTTATGTACATGTTTTTTGGACAAAGCTTTTTTATTCTATAAATTATAAATTACATCCATATTAAAAAAAAAAAAAAATTCATCTTATAATGACTTGCACCTTTTTTACTCGACAGTTTACAGGTGCAAATGATAGAACCAAACCAAAGGTATACAAAACTAATGTGTTATTTCATTTCTACTTTAATTTTTGTACAGTTTCAAAAGGATGTAAACATTTTTGTTTTAAAAAGTTGTGTTCATCCTAAACTACTGAACATGTTATTAGTGTTAGACATATGCAAGACTGTTATCAGTGTTGGACATGTGAGAACTGCTAAATTTGTCATCACTATACACATGCAAGCTAATTATATGTACTTTTGAAGTAAACTAGTTTTAGTGTAGGATAAATTAATAAACAATTTGATATTTCAACATATTTTCTATCCTAAATGAACTAAAAATAATGGTATTTGTACCATTAGTCCTTAAGTCACCAAACGGCAACCTTTGTTGATCTTCACTGCCACTTATCAGGCTGTCAGCAAAGGGATTGGCATTAAAGCGTAGAAAACTGTTACTTATCTTGGTAGGACTAGACTTTGAAACTGATCCACCTATAGCAGATTGAGAAAAGAAATCTACTTCAGTACCAGATGTCACAGGCAAGACAGTGCTAGGTGTTTGGCTACTTGGTGATGACAGAAACGGGTTAGTCTTGGTGTAAAGGGTAGGAGTACCAGATGTACTGGTTTTTCTCTCATTGTCAGTGATTTCTTTAAACTTGATATCCTAAAAGTAATCAAAGCAATACAGAGCAATGACATCTCAATTAAACAATCTACACCCTATTTTGTGAATTATATATCAATGTAATCAATATTCATAACAAAAGTTTCATTTCATCACAAGTATAATTAGGAAGCCATTCACAGATAGCTAACATAATAAAAGTTGACCAACAATATGTCCTTAAGTTCCAACCTACATTTACTAAAAATTAATGAATCATCTGGCCATGCACTAATTAAAATATAAATGGTCTAAATGGATTATTCCAGACTACGTAGAGTTATTTAACTGTTAACAAATGAAGTTACAGCCATTTCGCTGAAGATTTTATACTAAAGAATACAGAGATACTAACCAAATTAGTCCAGTGTGGCTGTTCCCAGTGTACTGGAGAGTCTTCCTAAAACAGAGCAATTTGGAACATCAGTACAAACACAAACAAATCTCACAATGATCTATAAAAACAGTTTCAAATATACTTTTTTAAAACCACCTCCACGTCTTTCTGATCATTTATACCACAGCTCAAGCTGTTTGTTATTAAACACATATATGCACAATGTGCTGTGCCCTGATATTTAGTGTTATAAGCACACAGATTTACTACTGGGAGAATGGGACAGGATCTGACTTAATTTGTACTTTACACTTAAAAAAAGACCTCTCAATACCATCCAATCAGTTTCAAGTAAACATGATAATTCTTAATACACTGATGAACCTCTGGAAATCAAAGTCAATTCATAGTTCAGTTTTTCTCACTTAGGAATGATATGTGAAATCTGGTGGACATCTTGAGTGCATTATAATGTTACTATTTCAACAGGGATATGAATAGAAGTAGACTCACATTGTCAAACATCTTAAGAAACTGAATGATATGTGAAATCTGGTGGTCATCTTGAGTGCATTATAATGTTACTATTTCAATAGGGATATGAATAGAAGTAGAGTCACATTTGTCAAACATCTTATGAAACTGAATGATTTGAAACTTTGTAACAAAGTACTGAATTAAAAGAATACAAGTAGAAGGTGCTTATGTGTTATTTGGGAAATGTTATATCTATCTACACAAAAAAGAAAGATGCACTATTTACAACATATATATTGCATACTAGTAACAAAATAGTCCAAAGCTGATTGGCTTAAGTTTAGGAGTGGGAAGGACTAATCAGAAAAAAAAAATCTTAAATTTTAATGTATTTGCTTGATTGATTGTTTTCTGAATTTCACAAAGCTACAAAAGAGCTATCTCTATTAACTGTCCTTAATTTAGCAGTGTAAGAGTAGAAGGAAGGCAGCTAGTCATCACCACCAACTTTTGAAATTACTCTTTTACCAATGAATAGTGGGATTAACCATCACTATAATGCCCTCATGGTTGAAAGGGTGAGCATGCTTGTTCGGGCAAGGTATTCAAACTCACAACACAAAGATTGTGAATCAAGCTTCCTAACCACCTGAATGGGCCAGATGTATTTAAATCACTTTATATTCTTATATTTAATGTGATTACACATATAATCATGCTAAGGCAAGTGGTGCAATGCTGGAATATATTAATTACACATGTAAGCACTACAGAATGGAGTTTATTGGACAAGTTCTTAGCTGTTTAATCACCATAGCAAGCTTTTTCAGCTATAACATGTACTAAAATGTTAATCAACTCAATTTAGAAGAAATTAAAGAATTTACAAAAAATAATACACACCTAAACTAACTAAGCAATTTTTTTAAACAAAACCCCACAACCATAAATTGAGAATATACCATATAATTGCTACAATATTCAAAAGTACCAGTATTATTATGCAGATTAATCTTCCAGGGAAAACTTAGTTATAGCTTAGAATGAAGTGTTTTTACTTTTGGATCGTACTTTCTTTTGATCCATATGAGAAGCATCTTCATAATGATCCTCTGGAATCCATTCACTTTTCTTCACCCCATTTACTTCCTGGTTTTGGGCTCCATCAATACTTCCAAATGCATTGCTATTGGATAAGAGAGTAGATATTGCCTTTTGCAAGTTTGCGCTGAGCCTAGGACAAGTGAAGTGTTTGGAAGAAGGTGAAAGAGGTAAAAAATAAAAAAGGGGCCCAAGGGGAGAAAAAAAAATAGAGGATAATGGAAAGAAAATAATAATGAAAACAAATCAAAACTAGAATATAATAAGCATTCTATAAAAACAAAACAAAACTATTAAATCATTCCAAAACTTTCCATAAAACTATACCAAAACCATTAAATCAAAGTTAAAAATAAAAAACAGGATGAATTAAAAACATTGTACAAAATATAAAACAACCCTTATAACTTAATTTTAAAATATATGCTAAAATGAAGTAGTTAAACCTTAACAAGTACACTTTGTTGTGACTAAATCAGTTTTTCTTGTTCTAACAGAAAAACATTTTATCTCCATAATCTTTAATAACTTATTACAAAATAGACCTTACTTACTTTGTTCTCTTTGCAGTTCCTAAGAAATGTTTACTGTTTCACATTTCTAACTAACCCTAACTACCATAAATTCTGCCATCTTGTCTATCTGTAGTAGTATTCCATTTTAAACCAATACAGAGAAATGTTTATAATTCGTAACTTACTTCTGTAAACATTTCTATGAAAAGAATGGAGCCTATGCATAATCTTGAAATAGAACAGTATAAATCTCATTACTAATAACCAAATTGTCATATTTCTCTGAAGGTTTAACCTCAGAGAGAAAGTTAAAATATATAACATTTGATTTAAGCCTTGAATACATTGATACATTTTACTTGACCAAAGAAAAATCACATTATACAAACTATTTCACACTTTTTTTTACTTACGCTTTAAGGCTTAAAACATAATATTTCTTTGTTAGTTTACACTTTCCTATTCAATTTTAAATTCAATACCCTGTTGGTCCTACTGTTGTGGTTGAACTTTTCTTCTCTTCTAGAGACATCAGGTGCTGCTCGAGAGATTCCAGGAGACTGCTTGGAGCCTGGAAAAATAAAGTAATCCTGTAGCTAGAACAATTCAGGGTACACTCTTAACATGAGCCAGTATTATGAAAATCAAATTTAATCAAATAAGAAAACTTTCTTAAACTATGAAAATAATATACTCTTCAAAAAAAGAAATGCAAAAGGGATATTTTTGTTATTTTAAAGAGAAATATATGTAATAACGTTACAAGCTCAGAGTATGTGATGTTACATGTGTTAAGGCATTGATTGTCAGACAAAATGACAATAAAAGTTGTGCACTTTGAAAACGGAGGAAAACATCTGATTTTTCACCAAAACGCATTTGTGTCCAATAAATTTGTTTGAGAGATCTGCATGTTCTGCAAGTGCAACATGTGCAAAATCCCTATAAAAGTGACAGGTTTTCAGCTTCCATAGCTCAGTGTTAAGCCACCAACACACAACACAGTTATGCTAAGACTGACTGAAGCACAACACAACAACACCATTGGTCGCTTGGAAGCAGACGAATCTCGATCAGATGTTGCCAGAGCTGTGAATGTCCACCCAAGCACCATCACAAGGGTATGGAATTGTCACCAACAACATGGATCAACTTGTGACCGTCCACGATCTGGCAGACCTCGTGTGACCACGCCCACACAAGATCGCTACATCCGGTTACGTCACCTTCGGGATAGGACCACCACTGCGACGTCTACTGCCTCAACCATACCAAGGCTGTGTAGGATTTCCGATCAGACTGTACGCAACTGTCAACGAGATTCTTAGGCCCCATGTGCAACCCATCATGGTGAACGTCAACGTTTTTCAACATGACAACGCCCATCCTCACACAGCCCGACTCATCACTGTCTTCTTGAAACACCACAACATCAACGTTTTTCCCTGGCCCTCCAGATCACCAGATTTAAACCCTATCAAACATCTTTGGGACAAGTTGGACCAATGTCTGCGATGGCGACAACCTCAACCGCAGACTCTACCTCAGCTTGCAGCAGCTTTGCAGGCTGAGTGAACAGCCATTCCACAGGATGTGATTCATCATCTCATCACTTCCATGGGTAAGAGATGCCAAGCAGTTATTGATGCTCACGGTGGCATACTCGTTATTGACGTTGAGTGACGTTAAACTTCAACTAGTGAGCGTGGACTTCGCCTTTGCAAACTTTGGATGTTCAGCAGTGAATGTGTGAAGTTTCACACATGTCATACAGAACTACCCGGAATAAACTTGTTAACAATATGTCTCAAATTTTGCCTTTTGCGTTTCTCTTTTTGAAGAGTATATTTTATCCATTTTTATATCCAATTATTTCAAATTACACTAATGTTAAATAATAGGAACTTTTTTTTAGTTTCAACAGCATATTTCAAGTTGTTGATTTATGGAATATGTAATGCAAATAGTTTACTAAAATAAGCTTAAGCTTTAATCCAGAACTTAGGGTAAAAGAAATGATTAGGTAGGTAAATCAAACATTACTTTTTTAAAAGTTCAGGTTTTTGCAACTACAACTGAGACAGTTTTATAAAACTTATAGATTTTGGATGAAATTTTAAAGAGTTAAATATTATTTGAACCACCACTAGTCTCTGTAATATTTCTAAATGGCATATTAGAGATTCAAAGTGTTTATCATTCTAATTTGTCAGTTTTAACATTTCAAACAAACACGAAAAATAACTGCAAATAATCAATGACATTGAAACTGAAAAAACAATTAGAAAATGTATTTTTAAGTGTATATAATAAGTTGCTAGTTAACCATGTACAATTCTTAATATTTCATCTCTCAAAACAAAAACATAGGCCAAATGGACTTGACCAAAGGGTACATATAAACTGTGACCAGACAGACAACTTAAGGTATACGTTGACGTAATGGACATAATTAAAAACAGACTTCAGTTTAAAGATAATCTACCTTTGTTAGATCTGGTATGTCACCTTTATCAATGCCAATGTCCTGAAATAAAGGAAATATTTAGTGAAGTTGTCATACAGTTTCAAATTATTCTTTTGTACTGTGTTTTATATAAATGATAGTGTGTGTCATATTCAAAGCTAATATTTAACAGATCTGGACCAATGACAATTTACCATAAATATTTCTTCCAAACACTACTTACACCAGAAAACTGTATTTATAAAATTTAAATAAGATTAGTGATTGTATTCTGAAAGAAAGTTGGTTAGTTGGTTTGTTGTTTTATAGCACAAATCAATTAGACTATCTGCACAAAATATGCAGTAAAAAATTAAAGTAAAATTATTAAAATTCATAAAAAGGAATCAAGGTGAAACAAAACAAAGTTTAATTTTTCAATTAAAAACATAAATAGTGTTAAATACAATTTTTACAGCAGTAAGAGAGAAACTACAGTAAAACAAGTTGTAAAGGACTTTCTGTACCATAACTGTAATTATCATAATTTGCTAGGATGAGTAACAGGCAAGTTCAAAAAATCAGCATTAGTCACCTGAAGTTAGCCTTTCCACTTTTGGTGAAAGAAAAAAAACAAAAAAAACTCAGAGAGCAAATATGCATTTACAACAAGACTGTGATAACCAAATATCACTTGTTGTCATGGTTAGTAGCCTAAACAATCAAAGTTGAATTATCAGTCAATTACTAATGATTTTTCCATACAGGTACTACAGGGTCCTTGTTGGGACTTCCATGAACTGGCAGGATATTAGCAACCCAAACAAAAATATAAGCTGATTAATTTGTTTATCTACATAACTTTGCATACATAACACTAGTTTGAATCTTTACTATAGAGAATCAAACCCTTGATATTACCTACAACTACATTAGCAATTACAGTTTGCAAGCACAACATTTTTCAACACACTTCATGCTAAGTTAGTGTTTACTGTTAGCATTTTCTTTGTTCATGGTAGGTAATATGCTCAATTTCAGAAAACAGTACAATAAAAGTATTGTACACACATGAACATTAAATGAATGAAATTACGTGTTTATCAGTTTTTACTCCTTGTCTCTAAACTAGTTCCAACTAGAAAGTTACATGAAACAACAGTAGTAAACACCTATTTTGGAAATCACAGATTATTAATAAAATGTATAGAAAAATATGGCTTCAAATGGAAAATAACCAAGTTTTAACTTTTAATGAGGAAATCTTTTATATCAAGTAGCAAAACTACAACAATTTATGCACAGTTATTGTCAAGAATAACAAAACAAACCTCTGCAACTTTCAAGAATTCTGCAACTTTGTTCATATGAATAAGAAACTTTTTATACATGTCCAGACCTTCTTGACAGTGTTTCTTGTTCAGGTGGAAATAGTTTTCTGAAATAAATAAGCTTTTATTTTCTCTCTCTAGCACACAAAGAACTAGATGGAGTGCAATGACAGACATTGGATTAAAATAAACAGCCCCACATACAATTTGTAAACCCATCTAAACAGAAAAAAAATTCTGCAATGTATCAAAATTTTAGGCTTTGTTCTATGTTACACTGACACAACAATGAAAAATTTGTAAACCCATCAAAACAGAGAAAGATTCTACAAAGTTTCAGAATTTTAGGCTTTGTTCTATATGTTACACCAACAACCCATTTTATTAGGATAAAATACATCAATTAATTTTTCAAACAGATTTAAAGAGAAGCAAAGACTACAATAATAAGTGTACCAATAAGAAATTTTACACTGAATTGAGAAATGTACCTACTTAACAACCAATCTCTTTTTTACAAACATACATGTGAATATCCAATCATTAAAATGTATAATATGGTGTAAAATGATAAATCTGACAAACAGATACTAAAATGCAAATCACAATAAGTATGGCAGTTATTATTTTGATACATATGAACAATTATAAAATTCTTTTAAAGCCACATCAAGTCAGAACTTCTATTTCTCTTGTGTTGTTATATCTGTAGTGTGGACAAGTCAATCACACATCTCTTCAATCTTGTGGAAGACTCCTGTAAATTCATACATTTAAAACCAAGTTTCTTACAAACTGAAAATTCCTTCACAAACAAACCTACAGGTAGAAAAAGCCAAGTAAACGATGAAAGTCAGTTAATACTGACACTTTCCAGATTACAATCTGATACAGAATATAGGTTATTATTAGGTTAATTATCCTTATGCTTAAAATTCAATTGGGTTTACAAAAATTACTTTACCATTATCTACTTTAATAGTTTTAGTTTAAAAGTTGAAACATGCCCTGTGTTATTCCCACATGTTATACTTTATTTGAACTGATTGATAAAATACTAGAGGGTAGATAACAAAATAATAACAAAACTTATCAGAAATATATTTTTAAACAACTTAGTTCATTAAACAGCCACTCTGGAAAATCAGACTCTTCCATTGTTCTTATACTGATCAGAGATCGCCTCATTGGACTTCACGTTAACCAGGAGATGACATTTCAAATCAAAGATCTCCTCATTTGACCTCTTGGTAAGCAGCAGATGAGGTTTTATAGCTTCAAAATTCATGTTCTTTGTAAATGTTTTACATTAAGTTGCAATCAATATTGCCCAACAACTAATTTTAAACTACATTTTCATGTGCAATGATCATACATTTTACTATAAGGAAAGAAAAGTATGTTCTATTGAATTACATTTTAATTTTACCTTTTTTGAAATGGTTCTTTGTCATACTAGTTATGTGTAACTATTTGTTGTTGAATTTTATGGAAAGCTATTTGTGGACTATTTGTGCCAGAAGCTCCTTATTTTGATGTGATAGACTAAAGGAAAGGCAGATAGTGGGAGTGACTGAAAAGTTCAAATGCTCCACAGCTCAGAAGTCAAGCATGTATGGTGAGAGAGAGTTAAACATGCAACCCATAAATTGTTAGTTAAAGTCCCTAACTACAGCCCATGCCACAACCAGTTATTAGCAATGTTGACATACACATTAAAAATACATTTTTTCATGTCCACTCTGCCTAATACTTGAATTCGATCTTACTTTATTCAGTGTAAAAATGTCCCAGTGTTTATAGAATGATCTTGTAGTGATCTGGAATCAACACATTTATGAATTATTTCACTGTAGATTCTATAGTGATGCAAGTCCTAAGCATCAATTCAAATTAAGATTTTACAGCAGTGTGCCAAAAGTTCAGACTTAAAAAAACAGAAAATAAATCAGAAAATGCAAGAAATATTACATGTCAGAGTAAACATACACATATTATAAAACAGTCAAATAATGAGTGAAAGCCAGTACAAAGAAATTCTTACCCAAGAGGTTAATAATGCCATCATTGTAACAAGCAAACAGACGTATTAAGTCTTGAAACAGAAGCATGAAACAGGCCCGAATCACAGAGTTCATCAAGTCATTCGAAGTGCACTGAAAGTTCAAAAGAAGCAATAAGCTTTCAGTACAGACACATTACACATCTCAAAATTACCAAAAAAGATAATTTACCACTCTTGTGATGTATTATTATAAACTCATTATAAGGCAATATTAAAAAATATAGCACTGAGAAAATTAGATATACTAATGGTATAGAGATACAACCAACTATAAACTTTCATTGTGTATAATTATTCTACTGAAGTAATAAATTAATACTATAAATTAGTAATCAAAGAATATAATGCCTTATGCCAAAATATGATGTGTGCACAAATCAATAGTTCTAAAACAATTAAAAACATTAATGGTAAGTAGGTGACTGTTTAACCAGCACTACAAAACAGTAGTTATTAAACTGATATGAATCAAAAACCTTACAAAGAGAATCAAACAAACTGAATTTTGACATAACTAGTCCTAGTCTCTCTGCAAGGCTTTTGTGTTATATGTACAAGTCTTTAAGATGGCAAAATATATATTTTAAATGACTGAAATAAACAGTATTTCACCTGAGGCTGTGACTATTCTAATACATATTGAGTAAGGGTTTACAGTCTAGAAGCTATTATGTTTTATTTTTCAGAAAACAGGTAGAATTAGGCCGGGGGGGGAAAAAAAAAGTTAATTATTATCTTATTATTTTATTTGACTAATATATAACATCATATTGTGTATTATACACTAGTAAAATGTCCTGTAAACAAAAAGTTCAATTATTATCTTATTATTTTATTTGACAAGTTTACCAATATATAACATCATATGTCCTGTAAACAAGTTGTCAATCTCTATTATATACTGTATTATACACTAGTAAAATGTCCTGTAAACAAGTTATATTATATACTGTATTATACACTAGTAAAATGTCCTGTAAACAAGTTTACCAGTGTCAGTCAATCTCTATTATATACTGTATTATACATTATTGCTGTTAACTCACATCAAATTCCACAAGTGTGTTCACCTGGTTTTGAAGAGCAGGCATGGTCTCACATCAAATTCCACAAACTGGTTTTGAAGAGCAGGCATGGTCTGTAACAACTGAAAATCCAGAAATATTTCATTTATCAAACTGACATTTAACCCTGTTACTGAACAATTCTTGACCCTTTGTTAGTTCATTATTGTCCAACATGCAGTTACTCATCGGTTAAGAAACTACTTTATAATAATGATAATTAAACCAAACAATTAACACAAACTGTCCTTAAAAAGGAAAATACAGAACGTTGGGTACATCACTGCATGTATGAAAAGAATAATCAGCATTTATGATCATTGCGGATATATGAAAACACAACTAATTTTAGCAAGAGCTCTAATAACTCAAAAATTGTCTAAGCTTATTAATTTACACACCAAAAAAAATACCACAAACTTGAATTCAATTCAAATGACTGAAGAGACTCAGTTTATTATTTTTTATCTTCACTGCATCCTGAGGTTGAGTGTCTATTGACATAATTTGTCTACATTTATGAGATTCTAAGTGCAGTGAAGTATTCCATTTACGAGCCAATACACAAAGGTGTATATTTCATATTTCTGTTTTTGAAGTTGACTTCAGTAACTTAAGCTGTTCAAAAATAATTTAAAATGTTCTGTATTTGTTTTTACGCAAACCTAATGACACCACAAACAATCTTTCAAAGTTTGTTCATTAAAATATCTTTCTATTTCTTGTAATCTTAAAGAAGTTTTTACAAAACACAGAAAGATATGTTCATTATTCTAACAAAACAGAAGAGAATTACAATGTATTCTTAAGGAGAAACTTACACCAAGATTAAATATATTAACCTTCCCTACTTTGTTTTAGATCTTTTAACTGAAAGGTAAAAAATTATAATACTTTCAATTTAAAAAACATCTATACTTTCACCAACTCCAGCTTCAGTGAAAATGCTACGAAGTCCCCTACTAACAAACCACTGTTGAAATTTATTTCTTACACCTCAATTACAGATCCAGCAAACAGTATGGCAATAAAACTATATGAAAACAGATGTTAAAAAGCTTAACAGTTGAAAGGGTTAACTTTGCAACCTTCTGATCAAGTGTGCAGTTGGTACAGAGAAAAAAGATACGTTTTATTAAATGTTACCCAAATTCTTTATAACCTTTAAGAGATTCTACAATTACTTTTACTTCAGGTTGACTCATGAAATGTGTTAAAATTTCACAAAGCAAAAATACTTTATTACATTGTGTGTGTGTGTGTGTGTGTGTGTGTGTGTGTGTGTGTGTGTGTGTGTGTGTGTGTGTGTGTGTGTGTGTGTGTACACAATAGAGTTCTAGTCTTTATGAAAGTTTGCCAAATTTCACTAAGATATACTTTGTTCATTCATAGCTACAGTAAGTAGTTTTATTGATCCAAACATAGAATATCAGAAGTAAGGAAAATCTTTCATGAATAATACATCTAAGTAACACAAGACCACAACAGTCATATGTATTACTGTGATGTATAACTTAAAATGTAAAACTATGCAAGATAACACTGAAATCAGTCCAATTATTTCTTGCCAGCAAAGAACATTTCTCAAAACAGTTAATGAAAAACAGTGAATAAATTTAGAAACGTCTTAAAACAATACTCGAGTAACATTAACCATGGTACTGCGACAGTACCATCACTGACAACTAAACATCAGTATATCTATGTTACAGTGGTGAAATGTGTAGATCACGACAAGACATTGATCTAATATAGAACTGAAGGATGAAAAGTGAAACAAGTTTTCTTCTAAACCAGAAGTACAATACCAGATTTTGTTCTGTAAAATGTTGCTAAATAAACTTTTAGTCTCTTCACATCTACTAATGATAAACATCAAAAACTATGTTTTAACCAACACCAGTTATTCACACTACAAGTTACTTGTATTAAACAACAAATTTACATACGTTTTCCGTGCTCATAGACCTTAGCTTTCCATCTTCTTTCCTACGTTAAACATTGGGAAGTGAAGTTAGAATAGAGCATCCAGAAGTTAGTTGTTTTTACGAAAACAAGTAAAAAAATACATAAACATAATTATATGATCTGATGAGAATATAACCAAGCATATCTGTTTGATTTTAGTGTAAATTTAACATAAAGCTATTTGAGGAATACATGCAGTAGCTGTCTCTAACGTAGCAGTGACAGACTAGAGGAAAAGAAACTAACCAATGCTAACTATTCAATTCTTTTTCCAATAAATAGTGGGATTGACCATGACATCCTAATGCCCCTCATGGCTGAGAGAGCAAATATGTTTGGTCCTGGGAATCAAGCCTGCAACCTACAGATTGAGTCAAGCATTCTTACCTAAAGAGCATGCTCAAAATAAACTTAAGTTGATATGTTATAAATAGCAACTCCAAAGCCATTTTAAATCAAGTCAGTAGATAATTTAGTAACTAGAATATAACACGCAACAAAACCTCACACCTAGTAAGCAAATGTTGCCATATTTCAACTACTTTAATTAGTGCTTAACAATAAAAGAATATTGTATCACTTAAACATGAATCAACTTAATCACTCCAGATAGAAGATCGACCCAAATTATCTCTCTCCATAAGATCTCAACCAATCTTTGTAAAGTCTCCCATTTTTACTGCTTCCATTCCACTAACAGTAACAACTCTAATCTTATTAAAATACTCATCAACTGCTCACCAGGTAGCTTATACACTAATTAAAAACTGTTTATCCTTGTAATTCTCATTATATAATGGTCTTCAATCTCAACTTGGAATGTTCTAAATCTTGTTATTTTGTAACGATTATCTTTCTTCTCACTATCCTACCAAATGTAGTTATTCTCAAATCTCCTCACCATACAAGTTGATACTGCTGTTAATAAAATGATTCAAAGCTTCTTCAAACATCTTGCTACCCAGTGTAGTGAAATATATATGTTACACTTACCCTGAAAAATTACATGTCTAAACAATGCATTCTTGCTTTCAGCATATCCCTAATATTTTATTGAAGTCTACAACCCACTAAGCAGTTTTTCCCATGTATAGTTACAGGATCCAACAGGACTAAGTCTGTTTCTATTTTCATACCTCCAAAGGAATGTTTTCCATACTCCTTTAACTAGCTCTTCTGAAATACACTTTCCAATGACAAATAGAACATGCCCCTTCAAACCAGCAATCACTTTAGGGCAACAAACACTGATGTCGTGTACGTTATCTGATGAGCAACACACACTATGATGTCCTGTACATTATCTGATAAATTCTAGTCCCATTATTTGTTATCCTCCCCAGTACAAATAGCTATCCAACATACATTATGAGAAACTCACTATACAATCTTCTTGTTCCTCACTGTAATGAGTCAAACATTCAAATCCAATAGAATGATATCTGAACCTATCTACAACTTTATTACCGAGATGCACCTCTGTGAAATCAGTACCATTGTGGCACTCCCTCCACAAACCATTTCTTACCATAGTCATTTCCCATCCTGCTTAGTTTATTTGTGTTCCCAATCTACTGTTAACTTTCTCAAACTTATATTAAGTTATGGTCAAGTAAGCACACACACTATACTTTGCTTCCCACAAGGTGCAGTCACGTGTAAAGTTTAATTCTGTCTTTAGAGTAACTGTCATTTACATTAATACTCACCCTCTGAGAATTTTACAAAAGTCAAAACCTACAGATCTGTATGCTACTGCTTTTTGACTGAGATACTTTGAATACCTTCTTATGAACGTGGACATCTCATATCCTGTAATAAATGTTACAAACACAGAAAATAAATTAAAAATTAAAAGATTTAGAAGACAATCAGGTAGAGTTTTGATTTTAATATCTAACTATAATTTCTACTTTCACTTAATATCAAAATTAAATCAAACTTTCATTAAAACCAACAACTAAGTGTTCACAAATATGTTCAAAAGAAGTGAAAGGATATTTGACAAGTTTAACTCATGGAAATAATCTACATACAATTTTTTTTCATTTTAGATTCAAAATCCAAACTGGACAAAAGATTGAGGAAAGACAAAAATCTGTAGTTTAAGTGATGCCAATTAGTTTAGACACATTGGTTTCTAATGTGCATTACAGGTTTTCAGAACTTAAACCCCAAAGTTAAACATCTGTTTATTGACCATTTTTGACTCCAAAGATTATTCTATTGTTGATCTTCAGCATAATCCATCCAGAGTTTTGATGATCTACTGACAATTGTGTTTAAGTTTGCAGTATGTCCTTTGAATACCAAAACACTAATCATTATAACGACCCAATATTATTTATTTTCAGGTCTACCTTAACCTTGGCCCATTGTCACAGGATTGTGGACATTACAGACATTTATCCTTAACCTTGACACATCCTTATAAGAGTTTGTATGTTACAGAAAGTTAACCTTGACAAATTATTACAAAAGTGTGGACATTACAGAAATTTAACCTTGACACATCATTATAAGAGTTCTGACATAACAGAAATTTACCCTTAACCTTAATACATTATTACAAGAGTTTGGACATTACGAAAAGTCATCCTTTTTTTGTTTGTTTAGAATTAAGCACAAAGGGCTACCTGTGCTTTACCTATTATGGGCATGAAAACCTGGTTATTAGCAGTGTGAATCCCCAGACACACCCATGTGCCACTGGAAAGCAAAAGTTATCCATAACTGTGACACATCATTACAGGAGCATGGACATTACAGAAAGTTACTATTAACCATGACACATCATTACAGAAAACTTACCTTGTGCTCCACTTTTGTCTATGAAGTTCCCAAGTTGAAAAGTGTAGTTACTTGATGCAAAGAAACGTAGAAATCTCTGTAATGGAATTACACTTAAGTTACCTATTGAAAGATTACATAATTATATACAAGTATGTACACATGTGTTAGACAATGTTTTCATAACATCATAAAGCAAACAAATACAAATACAATGTTTACTACCTCACTAATTTATTAAAAACTAATTCAAAGATATTGAGGCTGAATATTAAAACACTAGTTGGTTGCTTGGAACAAATCCCCAGTAGCTACAACATTGGTTTCAAAATACTAGCTTAAGTCGTAGCTTTAGCAGAATACTTCTCACTTACTTTGGTTTGTGTGGAAAATGTTTAACTATAGACTTCTGTAAATTTCTTCAGACTCTCTGCTGAAAGTAGTAGAAATGAATACATAGTAAACACTGTCCACATATTAAACACACTGCCTACATCTGTTTTGAAATATTTTGATTTGCATATCACATAAGAAAATGTTTAAACATCCATCTTAAAGTCCACCTAAAACTTATCACATCAGATACTACTGGCACTACCAACCTCATTACCATAACACATGAGATGATGAATAGTGACCAAAACTTTGAAGACAACTACCCATGATGAATGATGAGTTCTCTCAATGAGGAAGTTGGCCATTTGCGGAATAGAGACATTAGGTTCATTTGTACACTGTAGAAGGCCTGAAAATAATGAAATGAGTCGTTACAATGCATATTAAATGTCACATACATATCTCAAAAATAAATAGAAACATTTTGCATTTATGTATTAATAAGATGACTCAGTAAGACGTGAAAAAATGTAGTGTACGAGACTTATCTTTACACAGTAAGATTATTAAATAAAATAATAAACAATCTCATTTTTAGATATTTATTGTCTATTGTTAAATACTGGCTTTATTTCTTAATGTATCTGTGTAAAACCTTACACAAGTGTCATCTTGATCTAAACAGAAGGACTAGTTTGCATAAGTATGTTCTGTGAATCAAAGAAAACTTGTTTTAGGTCCAAGACCCTACAAAGTGAAAGCATAGGAAAATATAACATGTCAATGATGCCACATCTATCATTTTCAGTGCCAACAAGACCTTCTATTCAATACCATGCAATACCATGGTTCACAGGCTAGCTGGGATAAAAAAAAAGAGACATAACAGTGGTCTAGATAGGTTAAATTAAAAATAAACTTGAAAATGGCATGACTTCTACATCCTAATTTGTTTTACTATATACAAATAATAAAACTACTGAATTCTATACACACTCACAGAGAATGTAGCAAATGTTTACTATAGTTATGGATGAAGAGATCTAAAACTCTTGCCTTCAAACTTTTCAAAGCCATGATGTATTAGTTTTAACATAGCTAGAATACATATTTACATTTCATGCTGGGAATGAGGATACTTAACCTCCTTTAAGGAAGAAGTTATATGTATATTTTATGAACTAGTTCAACCATCTTTTAAATAACAAAACAACAGAAAATAAAATTGAACGAAATATTTTTCTATGAAAACTTCAATGGTTGTTCACTACAACTGATAAAATATAAATTAAAAAAAAAATCTAATCTTTTCATTTAGTTTTAAGATTTGTTTAGATTCATGCAAGACATTTAACACAATGATTTAAATTTCCAATTCAAAGTAGTCCCTCTTCATGTGGTTTTCTTACAGACACACCCCCTAGCAGTACCACCCAAAGAAAACTCAGTCAAGTTTGCAGGAAGGAATGTTTGGTAAAAAATTACACGGGTAAGATTACATGTTGCTGATTTAAGTAACGTGGTTTGGTTTTGAATTTCAAGCAAAGCTATACCAGAACTATCTGCACTAGCTGTCCCCAATTTAGCAGTGCTAGAGTAGAGGGAAGGTAGCCAGTCATCACTACCCACTGCCAACTCTTGGACTACTCTATTACCAATGAATAGTGTGAATGACCATCACGTTATAACACTCTCATGGCTGAAAGGGCAAGCATGTTTGATGGGATGGGGATTTGAACCTGCAATCATTGGCTTATAAGTTGAGCAACCTATCCTTTCAAAGTTAGGAATAACTTAAGTAAATACTGTATGGTTATCTTATTTCACCATCAGTCACCTGGGCATGCCAGGCCTATTTAAGGAAGTTGGTTGTTAAATTTTATAACAAATACATTTTAAAAGTTCTGTAGTTCTTATCAGAGACATTTTTGTATGTACCTCATTAGTCAACATTTGTCTGAATCAGGTTGTACAGGAGAAAAGGCAGTAAGAGTGAAGAACACCAGTTTAAAATATACAAGATCTTAGCCTTGTCCACAGTTAAGGCTACTTTTCTACTAGAACATTTTTCTTGTGGAACAGAATAGTATGACTGAAGGTGCAAAACTGAAAGAAATTAAGAATGGCCAAACAGGTCCTTATTATAACTTTAAAAAAAATGTTTTTGGTATAATTATACCCATAAATACAGTATTGTTGAAATAATGTGTTACCGTTACCAATTTCTTTTGGTAACACTATTTATGTACATATACAGGTAGTGCAGATAGCCCTTGAGTAGCTTTGCGCAAAATTTAAACACAACAAAACAAACGTATACAGTTTCTTAGGTAAAGCTTCTGGCATGTTGAATAAATACATATAAAATGTTAACAATCCAGGTGTAAAACTAAGTGTCAAATTTAACACTGAATTGAAATAATATTCAAAATTATGAGTGAAAAAAAAAAAAGGAGGCAAGATAATGAAAATATTTACGTGACAAAACATTTAAGTTTCCTTACGTTTAGAACTATAAAAGAAATCACTTGGTCGTTTTTAAGTTATTTTTTCTTAATTTGAGATATCATACATAGCTGAGAAGTTTCCAGACAGAAAATGTGTGAAATAGTAATTAAATAGAAAGGGGGAAATTATTATAATAAATATAATAGCTTTCGATTGTTGCAATTGTAGATAAAGCTCTATTTTAAATTATGGACTGAATATGAATACAGAGCGTGAATTTTGCAATACAGCAACCTGTTATTAAAAGCTACAGAAAATAATTTCTCATTTTTAAACTAACATATAAAGGAAGAAAACTTACAATCCAAGTGTTTTTTCTTTGGGGCAATTAGTTCTTCGGTAGTTGCTTTACACACACTTCTTGCTAACCCTTGACCCGCAAGAGCATGTCGAGCTGCAGTCAACCTATCCTGCAAACTCTGGCCACCTGACATAATTTTTGTAAGTCTTTATTAGATACAATTCAAGGAGAAAAAATAACAGAAAAACATCAAGTAGTCTACACTAAACCTTAACTTAAAATAAACATGACTAGCATTCACACTGCCGCTATATAATCTACCAGTAACACCCCCTATTTGTTATTTGGGTACATTGCCAAGATTGACACAACTACGGCGACACATCTCCATACCCAATCAGAGAACCTAGCATCTATTGCCTTCCATATCGATTCGCTAAGACAAAATTACTGCTGCTAACAGCGCCACAATCCGAAAAAATTAGCAAATTTTTGTTTATATCGGTTATTTTCTTATTACATAGCTGGTTTTAGCTACATGACGCCTAATTATAATATAAAAAACATTTTTCGGGCGTCGATTTCCAGTTATTGAACAGTAAAATATCTAGGCAATATAGTTTATTGGTGAAACCAACATTAATAAATAAAATATTAAAAAACAACACAGCTGGCCAGAATTTTTGCATTTAACAAGATCAGACATCAGCAAAAGATACGACAGTCGTTATGCAGTTTTAAAAAATACTTTTATTATGCATTCTTCTTATTGACAATATATATATACGAGGTCTGTTAAAAAAAATACGCGGACTGACGTCATAAAACAAAATGTACTTTATTTAGAAGTTGCAGGTCTGGGACCCCTTCAAAGTACTCTCCTCCGCAACACACACACTTATCCCAACGGTGTTTCCACTTGTTGAAACAGTCCTGGTACGCTTCTTTTGTAATGTCCTCCAGCTCCTTCGTCGCATTTGCCTTAATCTCGGGAATCGTCTCAAATCTTCTTCTTTTCAAGGGTCTTTTGAGTTTGGGGAACAAGAAAAAATCGCAAGGAGCAAGGTCAGGTGAGTAGGGGGTGGGGAAAAACAGTGATCGAGTTTTTGGCCAAAAACTCACGAGTTCTGAGGGCTGAATGGGCTGGAGCGTTG
Source organism: Tachypleus tridentatus (assembly GCF_004210375.1). Taxonomy (NCBI): domain Eukaryota; kingdom Metazoa; phylum Arthropoda; class Merostomata; order Xiphosura; family Limulidae; genus Tachypleus; species Tachypleus tridentatus. The sequence continues at coordinate 170,804,953 of NC_134831.1, forward strand.
TCGTGATGGAAAAACCAGTCGCCACATTTCTGGCCTTTTGCGACGGATGGCGTCCCTCAGACGTTTCAGAACTTCAATGTAGTTAGTCTGGTTCACTGTGGAGCCTTCGGGGAGGTACTCGTGGTGAACAACACCCTTAGCATCGAAGAAAACAGTCAGCATCACCTTGACCTTGGATCGAACTTGGCGAGCTTTTTTGGGTCTGGGGAATGTTTCACCCATCCACTGGGACGATTGGACCTTCGTTTCAATGTCATAACCATAAACCCATGATTCATCACCTGTTATGATCCTTGACAAGAAGTTTTCATCTTCTTCTGAACGATCAAGCAGTTCCTGACAAACCTGGACGCGATGGGCTTTTTGTTCGTCCGTCATCAGGCGTGGCACAAATTTCGCAGCAACGCGGTGCATCTTCAATTTTTGTCAAAATCTCGTAACAAGATCCAACTGTTATCCCACACTCTTCAGCAAGCTCCCTGACAGTCAGACGTTGATTTGCTCGCACCAGGGTGTTGATTTTGTCAACGTGTGGGTCGTCAGTTGACGTGGAAGGACGTCCAGGACGCTCATCATCTTCAATGGACTGTCGACCATCCTAAAAATATTCATGCCACTTGAAACATGCCGTACGCTTCATAGCAACATCACCGTAAGCCGTGTTAAGCATAGCAAAAGTTTCAGTCGCAGATTTTCCAAGTTTAACACAAAATTTCACAGCAAGTCGTTGCTCCTTCAGGTCATTCATTCTGAAATCCGCCAAACGAAAAAATCGCACTTCACTTAAAGCCGCGTAGCTAATACACAAATAAAGATATCTGCAATCGGGAAATGGCGTCGTAATCAGCTGATCTGTGCGAACCTAGCAACATCATGCGGATTCCCCTGGAACCAACTGGAGCTGCGCAATTCAAACAGTCCGCGTATTTTTTGAACAGACCTCGTATATATATATATAAAGAATGCAGCATCAAAAATAATAAAGGGCTTAATATTAACGTCTTACTTTTGCTTATTTTAAAGCAAAGCCACATTGGGCTATGTGGCATATCCACGACGGAGAAGCGAGCTCTGGATCTTAATGTTCTAAGTCAGGGGTGTGCAACAGGCGGCCCGCGGGCCACAACCCGGCCCGCCAAGCCATTTAGTGTGGCCCTAGTTGTTGTAATCTAACCATGTGGCCTGATCTGTAATTCAACGCAAATGGAATATTTTTAAAAGCATCGGTCCTACGGGATTCCCAGGCTTCGACTCGACAAACTTCTAAAATTATCTTTGCTAGAGAGGAGCAGGCCGAATTCGATTGGTCGGCCTCCTTAGGGCATGAATAGGTGACGTGCACTAGCACTATTGTCTACGACTCAACGTCATGTCCTGAACCTCGCCTTCGCCCGCTGGCGACAATTTTCCCTAACCTCTGCTGTCCGTCATTCATTATTGGTGAAAATTTTATTACCTTTTACAGTTACTACAAGAGATTGAAGGTAAATTGATTATTATTTAGCATATTGTTGTGACTTTACTGAATTTATTAAAATTTTTGCTTTCAGATGCATCTGATTCTATGTACAGTGTGACCTCGTTATTCGCGGGGGTTACGTTCTTTACCCTCCCGCGAATAGCGAAAAACCGCGAATATTGGACGCAGTTTTAAAACGTATATGTATGCGATTATTTACTATATGAAATGCTTCCCAAACACTAATGATACTTATACTCATTGATGCAGTAATAATGTAGCAATATTGCATACTGTTATGTATTTCACTAAATTGTACCGTGCGTTACCGGGCTGTGCTTTGCCGTTTGCGTTGTTGGGGAAGCTGAGGCAGTCTGCCAATAGCAGTCCAATCTTGTTTGGTGAAGACGACAATTGATAAAAACGGCTTGATTGAGTAAATACAACATAAATCTCCTCGAAAAGCCCTTTCAGTCTCTGTGACCTACAAAAACGCAGTTCGCGCATAACCCGCGAATATGCGGGGCCGCGAATGGCGAACCGCGAATAGGCGAGGTCACACTGTATTTTGCTATTCTCAATTAATTTAAGTACCGGAAGGCTATGATCGGGATGCCAATTTAGAAACATGTGTTTCTGTCCATAAGAGGTTCCATGTGTAAATAAATTCTATGTTTTTTTCTACTTTGCTATTTTCGTGAGAATAATTTTTGTTTTGATTTCAGGGCTAGTAAAATGTCAGCAGTTAAGAAACGAAAAATTGATGATGAGGGAAGGTTATTCAACAGTGAATGGTGCACAAAATATCTTGTTGTCCCACATAATCAAGGTGTTGTCTGCCTCGTCTGTCAAACTACAATTGAAGTCATGAAAGAGTACAATATTAAGCGACATTACGCAACTAAGCACTCCTCCCAGTTTGATGAAATTGTTGGTCAGGCACGAAAGGACAAAATTGAACATTTAAAAATATCCATTGAAAAGCAACAAGGTGTTTTTACCACTTTCAAGAAAAATTCAGAACTGGTGACAAAACTGAGTTTTAAGCTTTGTGAATGTATGGCAGAAAAGGGAAAGCCTTTCAGTGATGGAGAATTTATTAAAAATTGTTTAACAATATTCACAGAATATGCATGTCTAGAGAAAAAATATTTGGTGGAGCAAACTAGCCTTTCCCGCTTTACTGTCTCACGCAGGACAAAAGATCTTTCAGAGGACATCAAAGAAACTTTGAAAGAGAGATTGAATTCGTGTGAAGCTTTCAGTCTGGCTTTGGATGAAAGCACTGATATCAATGACACATCCCAACTTGTCATTTTCATCAGAGCTGTTACTGCAGGCTTTGATGCTTTCGAAGAGTCTTTAGATATGGCAAGCCTTTCCTCCACAACCACAGGACAGGATATTTGTGAACAAGTGCTTAAGGTTGTAGAAAAGTTTGAACTGAATCCTTATAAATTATGTGGTGTTACAACAGATGGTGCTCCTTCCATGACAGGTAGGACAAATGGATTCACCAAGAAATTTCTAACTGCAATTGGAGCACAAGACGTAGTTGTAAGCCATTGCATTATTCACCAAGAGAGCTTGTGCACCAAAGTTCTGGATTTTGCAGAAGTCATGAAAAATGTCGTCCAGTGCGTAAATTATATTCGAACACGAGGATTAAATCATCGACAATTTAAAACTTTTTTAGATGAGCTGGACAGTGAGTATTCAGATGTTTTGTACTTCTCTGCTGTACGTTGGCTTAGTAGAGCTGCTACTTTGAAGAGATTCTGGAATCTGCGAGAGGAGATTAAGTTCTTCATGGAGAGCAAACGTCAGAATGTGGACTTCTTGAGCAATGAGAACTGGCTGAATGACTTAGCATTCCTCACAGACATTACACAGCATCTGTCTGATTTAAACTTAAAACTACAAGGGAAAAGTCAACTTGTGAATAAGTTGTTTGAGCATATTTGTGCTTTTGAGAAGAAATTGGAACTTTTCCAGGTTCAGTTGAGAAGAGCCATATTGACCCATTTTACATGTCTTGCAACAAGGAAACTGGAATTTCCTAATCTGGATTGCACCAAATATGGAACCAGTGTACAAAAGCTGCGTGATGAGTTTGCAAACAGATTTCCAGATTTCAGACAAACTGAAATTAGATTGAAATTGTTCGCTCAACCTTTTGATTTGGCAGTGGAAGACAGTCCTGATGATTGCCAAATGGAACTCATTGAACTGCAGGCTGACATGGACACTAAAAGGAAATTCTCTGAAAACAGTTTGATAGACTTTTACAAACTCTGTGTACGTGAAAAGTTTCCCAATTTGTCCCGTCATGCACAAAGAATTGCCTCCCTTTTTGGTAGCACCTACTGCTGTGAGCAATTTTTCTCCAAAATGAAGCTCATCAAAACCAAATGTAGAAGTCAGCTGACTGATGAACATTTGACCAGTCAGTTAAGAGTGGCAACCACTTCTGTCAAAGCTGATATTGACAAGCTCTGCAAGGACTCTAAATTTCAAGTGTCGCACTAAAATGATCACTCATGCAAAAATATAAAATATTATTGCTTGCATTTTGAGAATTTTTTTTAATTTATTGTGCATGTACACGAATAAGCTTGTTTTTTAAGTGGCCCCGCTTGATTGATGAAGTTGGTTATATGGCCCACCGACGAAAAATGTTGCACACCCCTGTTCTAAGTCCTTAGATTTATCGTTTTTCCACTGGGAACAAACGTCTTAGGAGAAGTCTATTTAAATATTGGTGTCTTTCAGTATCATTTTTATTTTAAACATTAACAAAATAGCTAGATTATTTTAGAGCTTAAAAAATCAAGTATCACGTAACTGCTGGTATGGGTATTAACACTTTTACTAATAAAGAACGGCTGGTATAGGTACTAACACTTTCACTAATAAAGAACGGCTGGTATAGGTATTAACACTTTTAATAATAAAGAATGGCTGCTATGGGTATTAACACTTTTAGTAATAAAGAACGTCTGATATTGGTATTAACACTTTTAGTAATAAAGAACGGCTGGTATTGGTATTAACACTTTTAGTAATAAAGAATGGCTGCTATGAGTATTAACACATTTAGTAATAAAGAACGTCTGATATTGGAATTAACACTTTTAGTAATAAAGAATGGCTGCTATGGGTATTAACACATTTAGTAATAAAGAGCGGCTGCTATGGGTATTAACACTTTTAGTAATAAAGAATGGCTGCTATGAGTATTAACACTTTTAGTAATAAAGAACGTCTGATATTGGAATTAACACTTTTAGTAATAAAGAATGGCTGCTATGGGTATTAACACATTTAGTAATAAAGAGCGGCTGCTATGGGTATTAACACTTTTAGTAATAAAGAATGGCTGCTATGGGTATTAACACTTTTAGTAATAAAGAATGGCTGGTATTGGTATTAACACCATTTAATAATAAAGAATGGCTGGTATTGGTATTAACACTTTTAATAATAAAGAATGGCTGGTATTGGTATTAACACTTTTAGTAATAAAGAACGGCTGGTATTGGTATTAACACTTTTAGTAATAAAGAGCGGCTGGTATTGGTATTAACACTTTTAGTAATAAAGAACGGCTGGTAGTGGTATTAACACTTTTAGTAATAAAGAACGGCTGGTTTTGGTATTAACACTTTTAGTAATAAAGAACGGCTGGTATGGGTATTAACACTTTTACTAATAAAAGAGAAAACAACATTTCGACCTCCCTAGGTCATCTTCGGGTTAACAAAGACGGTCATCAAAAATAAAAAAATAATGTATATCCTTTAAAGAACGTACTGCAGATATCAATATTAGAGGTGATTTTAAGGATTTATTTGTTCTAATTACATTATAAAACAAAAACCGCCTTCCTCTTTGTATCAGTTTAGAGTTATGGATGGCTAAGAACTCTTAGTTCTTATGTATATTATATTTCAATCAGATGTATTAAAACACTGAAAACTCATCAAATATTTCTTATCGTTATTGATAACAAACATTTTGGTAGAAATCTAACAAAAAATAAATATTTCAAGATGAAATCAAGTTAAACCTTTGACTGCTAGTTTTATGCTTGTGAAGTAAAACTTAGATAATTAAGGAGAATATATTTTTATTGTTCACTGAATTTAAGTTTCTTTTACTAAACTGAATGAAACCTGCTGATATAGTAGCTCCTAGCCAGCTAACAAACACGACTAACATCCTTAGCTACATACATTACAGCCACCAAATGGTCATTTTATTGGATTTGTAGCCTTCGATGGAACAGCGGTTAGTCTTGAGATTTACAACTCGAAAATCATGGGTTCAAGTCCCCTCGGCGGACATAACAGAATGCCCGATGTGGCTTTGCTATAAGAAAAATACATATACTTGGCTTTGTAAATTTGATGTTATGTAGTTCGTGTCACGTCATCACCACAGAAAAAATACGCTTCGCATTTTAGGGCCGTGAAAGCGTTACAAAAGTGGTGTTAAAACCCTAATATTCGATTACAGTAATCCAAGAGTAGGTAATGAGTTGTTTTAAGTAGCTCTTTTCCATCTAATAAGTTATTGCAAAATTAGAAACAACTTGTATAGAAAGCTCTTGAGTATTTTTGTACGAAACTCAACAAAACAAATTAATTTGTATTCGTTTTGAATTTCGCACAAAGCTACACGAGGGTTATCTGTGCTAGCCGTCCCATTAAGGGGCATTTTTAATTGCTGTACGCAAGACTTAATTTTTAAACTTACTTTTGACGTTTATGTGTGTGTGTGTGTGTGTGTGTGTATTCTTACATCGAAACCACATCTGCTGAGTTCACGGAGGGGAATCGAACCGCTGATTTTAGCGTTGTAAATCCATACACTTACCATTGTCCCAACGGGTGACTGAAGTTGTGAAACAAAAGAAAAGCTATATATTATTCTGTTTAGTTTCGTGATCTTAATTCAAGTATTAGAAATTTAGTTATCATGAACAGAAAAGTACTTGAACTACAATAAAGGGTATCTTGAAGTGTTATAGCAATATATTTTGATCTTTATTTTGACTTCCCTTTTATTTATCTATATTTTTATTTATTTGTTATTTCATTTTAATAAATGTGTTTGACACTCGTAGTTGGTAGAACACAAACAACCACTATGTAACTTTGGGCTTAACAACAATCAAGTGCCCAAACAAATTTAATTTTGCTAATATATTTTTTGTACTGACTTTACGGCTCACCTGTTTAATATTGTTCATACAGGAACAGTTGGTCGTGAAAACTGATTGTATGTGTAGTGCCTAAACCACTAATATTAATATTAGTATACAAGTTATTAGTATGTCGTATCTCAGCAAAGCTCAATAAGCCGTGGTAGTGGTGTGGACAAAAGGTCTCTTTAGTACTAAATAAGGAAAAGCATAGTGTAGTTGATATACTAGAATATGTTCTCCTTTCCTTTCACTCATGCTGTTTGTGAGTTTGAAGTGAAGTGATAAAACTTGAAATAAATTAAAGCATGAGTAAAATAGAACAAAATTAAAATGTTAAAGTTTGTTACCAGGTAATGAACTGACACTTTAATTTTAAGCAATTTATTTTACTTGGTCAGTCTCAAAGTATTGTTACAACAAGCACGTATTGTTTTTGAAAGTGTGAATCTAAGGAATGCACTGTCTGAAAAAAGTAAGTGTTTAATCTCCTTACTATATCTTTATATGATGAAGTAATGACGTGGCCTTCTGTCTAGATATCTATTTATGTGACAATCTCCTTACTATATCTTTATATGATGAAGTAATGACGTGGCCTTCTGTCTGGATATCTATTTATGTGACAATCTCCTTACTATATCTTTATATGATGAAGTAATGACGTGGCCTTCTGTCTAGATATCTATTTATGTGACAGAAATAATAAATACAATGATGCTATCTGTTATGCTGAAATACAAGATCTTATCTTAAACGAAGTAATTGAGGCTTAATGAATATAGCGCCAACTGTTGAATGAAACCAAAGTTTATTTTAAAAATCCATCATTCGGTTATTCAAGATTCAGACAGAAAAATAACTACATGTACATCAATCATTTCTTTATCACAGATCACAATTTTAAATAAAAGTGCTGGTAACACATGAACACGACTTTCTCTAGAACAGCACGTGAGGGTTTAATTATATCTTTATTGGTGTATTTTTTTCAGTTTAGTACTGAGAAACTGGAGTCATTAAAAACTATTTTTGTTCAATAAATGTAACCAATTTTATTACATAAAAACAATACAGTTTATACCAGTAAAATTGATGAAAATGTTTAGCTTTATACATTGAATCATTTTTATCCACTAAGTTTAGAGCACAATAATTTTCCCGTGCATCACTTTTTAGAATAACAATGTTTTTTTAACATTTATATTTATATATTTTATTTCATTTATCTTCTGTACTATATGTTGATGCATAAAAACATTTTTATACCAGAAATAAAATTTTTTATAAATTTCTAGATTTGTAATTTTTATTTAATTAAACACTCAATGTTTCACTCCACTTGGGGCGTAGATTGTTTTACACCCGATGGGGGGGATGATTTTTACAACCACTTATGTGGACTGTTCAATTTGCAAATTGGTAATCTCTGAGTACGTGAACCTGAAAGCTGTAAACATGCAGTCACAGAGTAAACTTGTTGCCACGATACTTCAAGGTTTCCATGTGGGTTTTTACGAGTATAAGTGAGGTGTTGTGAACAGTTTTCAAAATGTTAATAGAATAAAGACAAATGTGTCACAAATTAACTGCCACATGAATTTATTCCTGTACACTAAACAGTATAAAAGATGGCCATTATACTTGACAAGGTTACTAATAACTTTCATTGCATGAATTACGTTTTCAAATATTAATAAAATTAGTAATTACCTTGATAAGTTCATATCTACTGAAAAACTGTTAATGTTGTTTGATAAAATTAATTTAAATGTCTTTGCGAACTCTTGAAAATTACATATCAATACAATGTAGCACGTAATTATTCATACTTTTCACTGAAGAAAGATTGATTTAGTCCTCTAGTCTACATGTTCCCAAACGTAGACCTCCTTTGTGATGATCTGTTTATTAATCCTTTCATAAGCTCTTCTATATTTATCTTGTCGACATCATCTTTGTGAATGTGACAAACTGCCACATAGTTGAAAAGGCATTGAGACATAATTGACCTTAACCACGTCTTCAACGGTCTTCATGCAGAAAAGCTGCGTTCACATTCGCAGCTGGATACTGGACATAGAAGTAAAATTTTCATGAGAAGAAACACTTCACTAAACATCTGTTGGCTTGTTTCATGCATTTTACAATAAGCATCATTTGCATTGCACCTTTCAGAGATACTGCTTTTGTTGTTTGTTCCTTTGAACGTGGGCAACTGAAACTCGAGCCGTTGTACAGAGATTTCTGGATAGAAGTTTATAACCGAGTTGTCAATCTTGCCAGATGTGATCATGTTCTCAAGTGCCAGATAGTGCCTCAAGTCATTGTTATCTGCATTGAATCTAGTGGTCAGATGTTCTATGACTGTGTCCACAAATTCAAAATATTGGCTTCAGTAGTAATCTCTAGTTGTTGCAGAATGGTGTGCTGAGGCATCAGCTGTGATCCTTCTGGGGGGTCTGCGAATGCGTGGTAGTTCAATAGGTACCAGATCTAGGGAAGTTACCTTTTTCTCAGCTTCATCAAATATCTTGTTGTAATATTCCTGTGTTCGCAATACCCGCAGTTGCTCAACTGTCATTGCAGATGCTTCAATCATGCCAGATACTGTCGCTGATTTTGCTTGGAATGCACGGTTTAGTTCCTCTAATGCAGCTAATGGATGCTGAGCCATCAACAATCCTAAAACTGTCTTTCCTTTGTCAAATCTATCCAGCAGACCTCGCGCTTTCACTGCTACATTTGATTTTTCATTTGCTAATTCAGACAGAGAATCATTAGCACATGTAATTGCAGATTGCGGCACAATCAGCGTGTTGGACACAGTGGGCGAATGTATTTAACTGGACCATTGTGGCTGTCTAACGATATAATATTTTCAAAGATTGTCTTGTGTTTGCCTGACCTCTGAAGCAAGACACCAAGTTCATGTACACACTGGATAGAATCTCGAACACATTCACAAGCTTCAACTGCATGTTGCATTATTAAATTAGTCTTGTGTGCTCCGTAGTGAAAAAAACAAAGCTGATGGTCGCTTCTCTTTTATTTTTGCCTGGCATCCACTGTACGCACCACTCATGTTAGCGGCTCCATCATAAGTTTGTGCTATTAATCCTGACAGTGGTAAATTGAGTCTAGTCAGTACATCAAGTATAGTCGAGGATATTGTTTCACCAGTTGTATTGAAAACACTGTACAAACCAAGAAATGGCTCATGGACGTCAAGGTTCTCATCTACGTATCGTACACATATTGCATCCTGTTCGGCACCTGTAACATCTTGAGTGCCATCAACCATTAATGCAAAGATTTTACTTTGCTGCACTTTGTATGCTATGTTCCTTAGTATTTGATGGCTGAACATCTCCATTATTTCATTCTGAGCCTGGGGTGATGTGAATGTGGTCTTCTTTGACAAGTTTGCCGTCAACTCAGGATCTTCCTCTTCCAGGAGCTTCATTAACTGCAGGAAGTTCCCCTCCATATCAGTATGTCCACGTAATGCTAAACCTTGACGCACTAAGAAACGTAAACTTCTGAATATTTTGGCTAGACTTCTTTTGCATTCTTCCTGCTGCTTCTTTTTTTCCATCATGTAGCTGGACAGTCACTGGAGTTACATCAAGTGAACCTTCTGGAGATATAACGAATCTGTGCTGAGAGGAGGATTGGTGTTCGTTGAATTTCTGTTTTGTCTTTTTCCAGTTGCAAAAACCGGTGGATATGAAGGTATACTCCACTGGCCTCTCCAATTTCCCTGTACAAAGGCTTCTATTTTCCGCCTTGGCAGAATGAAAGCATATGACTTTTTGAGTCTGATTGTCGAAGTGCAACCATGGAACTCATCAAACCACTTGCCCTGAAAGTTGATATTTTGAGATTTTGCTTTCTGTCGTGGTATTAGTTGTGCGTCTGGATGATACGGCTTTCCACACTGTATCTGTGGATTGTCAGGTTTTTCATTACTGCACAAACTTGTTTCACAACCCTCTGGTGGTTCATAAAGTACAATAGTTGCACAAGCATTTTCAGATTCGTCCTCTGATGAACATGGTAATTCCTCTGTATGGCAAGTTTCTATTCCTTTGCTTGTGGTTGTTGGATTATCTGCATCTACATTGCCACTTGTAGTACTAGTAACTGGCTTGCAGAACTGTCTAATATCGGAAAGTTTCAGATGCTTGCTTGTTATAATTGGAATCTGTTTCCCAGATGACTCAACAAGCTAAAATACAGTCTTTATTGAAAAACTCTAACGTACAACGAACGAAGATAGAATAGAATAGAAGTAGGACTGAACTGTACAATGTATTTAAGTCGAACGCGCGAACCTCACAGTGACTACCGAGCCGACTGACCGCCTGGGCATTGCTAGGACAATAATGTGTGCTAGTTATAACACAAGTAATTGCAAGTTTCTCGAAAAATACTTAAACAATCACAAATATATTATATTCCTGTTAAAGCTCATCAAAAGGCAAACACGTTGTGATATAATGTCTATAAGCATGTCTATTAAATAAAAACACCTAAACAAAAACTAGCAATACAATTCGAGTAAAGGCTTCAGGCCGTTAAAATCGCTCCTTTCGTGTTCTAATTATACAAGAAAATACAATATTTTTACTATCTATGATAAGAAAATATATTGTTCTTTTACCATAAAGCACCAGCACTTTATTAGAGGGCGGTGATAATCTGAAATTTCATGGATTATTGATAGCCACAAACACAGGTCTAATGAGCCCTGTTGTAAAATCGAGGCTCAGACTAAAGGGAGCGGAGGGGAGTGATGTCGGGCGTGTCTGGATCCGAGCGGCCCGAACCTGTTGTTAACTGTATACTAAAGGTACACTATGGTCAGCGGATTCGGCAGCTAAGAAGAGTAAGGCGTTCGACAATAAAACCGGCTAGACATGCATAAGAACAAATGACTTAGGAAAACCGCACAATATACACATAAGATTGATGCAGCTACAAGCTACAAATGACCTGCCAGATCTAGATCACAGGAGTTTACGCTTGGGAGTAATATTTTCGAATTTCATGCTCTGTTCAATCTGTTGTGATGAAAATTTTACTTAATCTTACACTACGTACAAGACGTAGGTAGATTCTGTGATAGTACTTGCAAGCCTTGCATGTATACTTAGGCTTACTGACTGATACTTCCGAACTATCGCTTAGATCAAAAAGCTTAGAAGCACGCCTATATTAAAGATGTACATTTCGGCTACTGAAAAAGCCTACATCTAGGCCTAATTATGTAATTCGATTGGTAAGAACACGAAAATCACAAGAACAAACACACAATTTGTAGGCGTGTGATGCAATAAAACAATTCAACAGACCAAACTGTAGGGGGGATGATTGTATGCACCATAACCCCAACCTAAAATGAAGGGGTGATGTATCCCACCCATTCCCCAAGGATCTACGCCCCTGCACTCTACAGCTTCTTCGAGAGAGTTCATCTAAAACACAAACCGTAATTTGTCAGTTCATCGTTTTCCCAACTACGCCGTTTCGTTTTTGCGTCGTTAAAAATATCACAGAAAAATAAATACAATTTAAAAATTAAAAACGAAAAAAAAGCGTCACTGACAATTCTTTGTTAAAGTCACTGACAGCTCTTTGTTAAAGTCACTGACAGCTCTTTGTTAAAGTCACTGACAGTTCTTTGTTAAAGTCACTGACAGTTCTTTATTAAAGTCACTGACAGTTCTTTGTTAAAGCCACTGACAGTTCTTTGTTAAAGTCACTGACATTTCTTTGTTAAAGTCACTGACAGTTCTTTGTTAAAGTCACTGACATTTCTTTGTTAAAGTCACTGACAGTTCTTTATTAAAGTCACTGACAGTTCTTTGTTAAAGCCACTGACAGTTCTTTGTTAAAGTCACTGACATTTCTTTGTTAAAGTCACTGACAGTTCTTTGTTAAAGTCACTGACATTTCTTTGTTAAAGTCACTGACAGTTCTTTGTTAAATTCCTTCTGTGGGTTCGCTTTACTGGTTTTATTAAACCATTACCAGCTCAACTTTGTTTTGCAATATTGGAGACACGATGGGTTTCTTTGACTCTTAGCTGATGTCTCGTCTACATAAATCAGCGCAGCAAATATACGATCTATGTTAGTGAGAAACCAGTATTCATTCTTTAGATCAGAAACTTGTATTTATATTCCATTTTTAAAAAATATAATAACACATGTAGGTTTTGTTTGAAAGTGAAATTTTACATAGATCACAGAAGTATTCCTTTAGAGTTTAGACAGTATCATGTAGTATAGAAATGACCTACGTTTCAGAGCTGTTTGTTAGTTTTCCTGCAGAACATGTTAGCTTTTAATAAGAACTGATCATCAAAGTATAAGCTATCTCTAGTTGTGGATGAATGTGCGTGAGAACAATTATAGGAAAGTTTACCACTATTGGTGTATCATTTAAGAGTTTTATATAAGAAGCGCTGTTATTGTTAACAGATCTAATTCAGTAACACAGACACACTTCCAAATTAAGACGGCAAGTGCAGGTAGCCTTCATGTAGCTTTGCGTGAACATCCAACAAACAAATATATTTTAATGGGAACTACGAATACATGTGCGAGTGTTTCATGTTATTGCGGACGGTATTAATTAGGGTTTGAAATTCTTCAGAGATGAAGATTCCACATCAACACTTTATATAATATATATATGTGTGTATGTGTGTGTGTAGTTTTTGTTTTACTCAAGTATGTATTGATATAATTTTTCATTCTTCGCAATCATTCTTGGAGTAACTTATAAGGCTCAAGAGATAACAAATAACTTATTTCCACGTGTTAATTCATTGGAGTAGTCAGAAACTAGATAATTATATTTAGTGTTTATAACCTTACATTAGACATGGACTAAACAACCAAGTTACAGAACTAAAGGGTCAAATGTAGCCATTCCTAACTTAGAATTTCCGATAAGAGGAAGGGTGTGCTTGTGTGTTTTCTTATAGCAAAGCCACATAGGGCTATCTACTGAGCCGAACGAGGGGAATCTAATCCCTGGTTTTAGCGTTGTAAATCCGGAGACTTATCGCTGTACTAACGGGCGCGAGAGGAAAGGCAACCAGTCAGTAGCGCCCTTCAATTACTTTTAACCAATATTTTGGATCTAAATCGTAGGTTGAACCTTAAACCTTCTGAGTAGAATACTATACCCTAACCCAGGATGTAACACTATCCTCTAATCCAGAGTAAAACATAAACTCTTAACCCAGAGTGTAACACTAACCCCTAACCCGGAGTAGAAAACTAATCCCTAACCAAGAGTAAAACATTAACTCTTAACTCAGAGTGGAACATTAATCTCTAACCCCTAACCCAAGGGGGAACACTATCCTCTAACCAAGGGTTATTTCTGGCTACCTTGTTTCAACTGAAGTTTAATATTTAATATAATTGATAATACACACATTCTGTTCAACTGAATTAAAAAATTGGAATAAATTTTTTAAACAACAAATCTTATTTTGTATAAACTTTTCACAAGAATCATTTTTCTATTTATTATATATGCAAATACATAGAAGATCATATATTAACATTTTGTAACACAACATAATAATCATATACTTTGTCTTCTCTAAAAAAAGATCTATTTGTGAATTTCATGACGCAAAACTAAACAAGGGTTATCTGTACACAAACAACTAGTCTTCATCATTCATAGCCAGAAAGTAACGTACTTCTTGAAAGAAAATTTTTTATCTTGGTCGTAATTATTTCACTATAGTGAAGGATTTACTACTATTTTAATAACGATGTTTATTTAAGTTAAATTTGGATTTAGAAACGTACATACCTTACACTTTTAAATCTGTATTGTGAAATTCCCGCCTATTCACCAAAGTTGTAGAAGATTCTCGAGCGTAAGAATCAACATTTGTGTACGTAAACACTGGTGCATCGTTTATATTGATGTGCAGGCTTAGATTTCTAGACAGTCTTCTCATGACTGTAAATGTAACCAAGGCAACGCACCGAGAGACAGCGTATATATATTGTTGGTATGCTGTAGTTGTGGTGCAATAAACCTCGGTTTGGTTTCTTTTGGATTTCGTGCAAAGCTACTTGAAGGCTATCTGCGTTAGCCGTCCCTAATTTAGCAGTATAAAACTAGAGGGAAGGCAGCTAGTCATCACCACCCGCCGCCAATTCTTGAGATACTCTTTTACCAACGAATAGCGGGATTAACCGTAACATTATAACGCCCTCACGGCTGAAAGCGCGAGCTTGTTTGATGTGACGGGATAAACCTCGGAAACTACACGTATGATTGTTATAACAATTATTAGTCGGGAACTTAAGACATTTGACCAGGAAATTTTATAAACCATTTTAACTTCGGCGAATTAACATCAGGCATTAATAGTTTTACAAAGACATTATATAATTTCAGCAGTGAAACATTCGACGTGCGATTAACGAAGAACGCAGGACCAGCTAACTCTCTGTTAATTGAACTGTATCTATACATGTATAAACTCGAAATTAATTCGCTCATTGTGAATCCTCGATAAGACATCAAAGAATTTCCAGACCAGGTAGAAGATTCATTATTGTTTGTAAGTTTGTAAAACCTTTGTACATTGATTATCATTTATAATAATCGTTATTAAGTATTGTGTTATTATTTGTATATTAAAACATATTATATTAAAAAAGAAACTGTGTTGTTAATCTTGTTGACAAGTTTTAGAAATTGGACACATATAAACATTTAAATTTTAAATCTAAGTTATCATTTAAGTCAGTTTTAGGCTGTTTGAAAATTGTAATATGTAACACTATGTATTCTAACAACGAATGACGTAGGTTAGATATTTTATCCTTTAACGTTTACACATTTAAATTAGCTGACAAGAAAAGCAAGTAAGTACATTTTTTATGCAAGCTGCTTCGTCTGATCCTAAGGTTCGATTTCAATAGAACAAATAAAAAGGTTTACTTTGTGGTTAACTAATAAGAAACATCTCTAGTAAATTGATTGTTAACGTGCAGGACCTATTTTAAATAATTTACCTACTCTTCCTTGTTTTATAGTTTCACGTAAAATGACACAAAGTCAGTAATTCATAGTTAAGCTTAATTTTCAACTGAAAGGAATAGTGGATTGTCTTGTCGCTTTTATGATGCACCTAGGACTTCTTAGTGCAAAGTGGGTTTTGGAGTCAACAACAGTTTCATGGATTCACAGTAAAAGCATGCTACCACTTGGCCACACCACATAAGAGATTAGCAGATATAAACCTCTTCTACAAGTGTTACTGTGTAAAACGTATAAACAAACTAAAGAGTATCCATTCATTATTGAACATTTCTGTATTTACTGGAAAACTTCTAAAGTTATCTGTCACTGGCACACTACCACCACCGTCTATACTAAGAGTGTTACTGTTACTTTTATAATACACCCATATCTTAAAAGTACATAAAAATATTTTGGGTCACAACACAGACGTGAGGCAGGAGTTCCAGCCCCAAATCTATCACAAGGTTAAGCCTTAAATAATGAGATACAAAATAGTAATTATGTATTTTGTTGTCTTTATTTTAAGTGTCAGGTACTATAACTCTTACATTCTGGATTATTTAACAATTATAAACCAAAACTTTGTAAAACAACAATAATAGGAATGATGAATAGTGTTGGATATTATATTAAGGTAAATACTTTAAACATTTTGAGGTTGATATATATATATATGGACCTAAACTGTTAGAGATAAAACTTATACTTCTGGAAGTATTTTCATTTCATGTTTTAACTACAAAATCTACAATTATTCCAGTGTAACCTTTTTCTTGTATCTAATATATTTCCAGATTATGTTTATAAATCACTATTTTATGAAAAAGAAAATATATTCGCAGAAACAAGAGAACACTTATACTTAATTTTCAATGAAACAATTACATACACACACACAAAAAAAGACGTACTAATCTACACTTTTAAAGATTACATTTGTAAGAACAAGGGAACAGTTGTACACCATCTTAAGTTTTTTTCTATATTTTGACGCCAAAGGTTTTCATCTTGATCATCCTGTTATTCTTCATCAGATTTTTCTTCCGAAGAAACTTCATGTAACTTAACATCATCTATTTCTACAGTGTCAAAATCTTCAGAGAGCCTTTCTGTGTTGTTTTGGGATTTCTGTTCCATTTTGTTTGGCAGATTGCTCGAAGCTAACAAAAGTAAATATTTTACAAGGACACTGTTTTCACAATATGCAAAGAGTACCTCTGGAAACTTCATTCAGGGAATTTGCTTGAGACCAGATCCAACCATTTCGTTCATACACAGGAAGTTTAGTTTGAAACATGTTAGAAGTATTTTGTTAAAAACATGCTACAAGTATGTTGTCACCATAGGGAGAAAGTTTGGTTGAAACATGCCACAAGTATTTTGTTAATATGCACAAAGTTTTGTTTGAAACATGCTACAAGTTTGTTGTCAACATACAGAGAAAGTTTGATTGAAACATGCTACAAGTATTTTGTTAATACGCACAAAATTTTCTTCGAAAACCGGTATAAAATGTTTTTGTCATTACTTAAATAGTTAGTTTGGAAATGATTTACAAGGATTTTTTAACACGCACACTCGTTGAAAATGTTTATTGACATTTTACTAATAAATAATTTTCAGAATGGTTTTACCTTAAGATATAAATAATTTTAATGAAATCTTCGCAAGCGTAGGCCTATTCTTAGTTGTAGTAGCAGTTATTAAGATAAGTATTGCGGGCCTTGTTTCGCTCAGTACGTTTAAAATACACGTCGTAAAGTTCAAAATACGTAACGAAAGTATTACACAACACAGACAATTACAATTTATAGGTACTTTTAGGTTATTATTTTAATGTTGTAACTTAAACGTTTGGTATTACTCACTATAAAGATATTTTGCATAACTGCGTTTAGCCTAAACATTTTCTGTCTCTGATGAAACCTCAAATTTTCTTGTTTTCTAATACACATACAATAGTTAGCTAGTTATTACTTAATCAGTTAGTTGGTTATGAAGTTTTCAGAGTTGTTGATGAATTACAGATATATTGAGTGTAGGCGCTTAGTTATGAGTTGTTGCCATAGATACGAAAGGAAATGTAAGAAGCAACAGCTATTCATTTTTGTGATTTAGGCCTATCGCTTGGTTACCGTTAGTTCTCAAAGTTGCGTAACCTGTAAAATTTTCGGTTTGTTAAATAAAACATTTTCCTTTTAATTAAATGGAAGAACTTCTGTTTTCAGCACTTCGGCCATAATCCCAAATTTTTCTCGCAGAAGAAGTAGATTTTATAAGTATTTAATTAAAACAGTTAAAGAGTTAAATAAGTATCAAGTGAACCCAAAATGATAAAAGAATGACAGATATACCTGCATTGCAATTCGAAGAGCTCTGTCGAAACACAATTCGATCCTCCAATCCAGTGGTTATAGGTGACATTTTTGTTATATATTTTTGTATAATATCAGTATCCAAGTCCTCTGGCGAATGATAAAAAAGATTATGAATACTATAGGAATATATGGTTAATTTCTTAAAACAATTTTCAGTCACTTAACTTTTGTGTTCAAAAGCAATTAATTAAACTGTTAAATAGAGGTCGATACTATTGCTTTTGATACAGATACTGATATGTTAATAACATAAAAAGCGGAATTTTGCCATTATCAAATCACACACCGAAACCAATAAAAAGTGTAAGTTTATTTCATTTAGATATAAAGAAAATATTTTTTTAAAAACATAATATCAAGTAGGGTTCCTAGAACTAATTGGCTAAATCACATTATCCAAAAGGCATTTCTTTTTGCTTAACACGTAAAGCCACATAATAATGACCTTATTTAACTTCTTTTTGTGTCGTGTATTAGTTATCTTTTTCTGAAACCGTTGTTTCACAATTTAAATATAAGATATCACCGTAGAAAAACGTTTTCGGTTATTTTATTTTCAATAGAACTAACTATCCTCGCCAACAATGCGTAATATATAATATTTGTTCAATTATCTTACAGTTAAGGCTAAGTTTTGACAACAGACAACGTGATTCTGTGCGTTTCAGATTCGTTAAATAGATGGCAATACTATTTCTATATTTGTAAATTAGTGTAACTAATAATTAAAAGAAAAACGTACCGGGGTTATAATGACGAACTGCTTTTTCTTTGATTACCGTATATCCATCCCCACCGTTTGCTAAGTAAGCCGGCGTTATCACAGAATAAATCTCACTCTCGTTCACGGGGATGAAACGAGGAACACGACACTTTGTACATTTGACCAACAGACTCACTACTCGCTGACCAGAAGGTTTTGTGATGTCGTAAGTCACTTTCATTCCTAAAAGAATTATTTTATGTGAAATAACTTGTACAAGTTTTATTATCTACGTCCATTCTAAAGCGTGCATTACTACAGAACACAAAATCTGTTTGATAGGCTTAGATGTAATATGCTTAATACTTAGGTAAGAAATTGGATACAAAGTTCAATGGACTTCAGTGAGAGTTTAAAATCTAATTTATTAGATCTCCAGAACCTATTTACATGAACTATCTTTTAACTCTCCGTTTGCTATAACTAATGAATAAAATAGATTGGATCTGGCCAGGTGGGTTAAGGCGTTCGACTCGTAATCTAATGGTCGTGGGTTCGAATCCCTGTAGCATCAAACATGCTCGTCCTTTCAGCCGTGGAGATGTTATAATGTTATGGTAAATCCCACTATTCGTTGGTAAAAGAGTAGCCCAAGCGTTGGCGGTGGGTGGTGATGACTAGCTGCCTTCCCTCTAGTTTTACACCGCTAAATTAGGGACAGCTAGCGCAGATAGCCTTCGTGTAGGTTTGCGCGAAATTCAAACACAAACAAACAAATTAGATCTTCAAACTTCACTGAACCTTTTTATTACGTTTTTATTATAATTATTATTTTCTTTTATCTTCTTTATTCGAATTTAAATCAGAACGTATGCAGAATATTGGCCAAACGATCTGGTTAGAGATTCATCTTTATACTTCAGAATGGGGACTGCCTTATAATGCATCAAATCTTTACTTCTTGTACGCTATACCAATGCCTCAACCAACGGAGATAAAGGGTCGGCTCCTAGCTACAGCTACTAAGGCACTTCTTAACAAGTCATAAATGGCAGAGTCAAATATACTAGTCAGGCACCGCCGGAAAACTCACACGCCACACAATAGGCCTGTACCATACAAGTGTCAAGACTCATCTAAGAGTTGGTGGTGGATGCTATTAACTAAGTGCCTTTTTTTATAGTGAATATTCAAAGTAGACAACAAGATATTAGTGTGTGAATTATATTTGTCGTTAAAACTATTTAAAACTGTTTTACCTGAAATTTGAAGAAAGGCACCAGGTGGATCCTCAGCATTCAAGTCATATTTGTGAACTGAATATTCCATCACGCTCAGCAGGTCTTTTCCATACAGTTCCACTATGTCAAAGGTGTTCCTAAAAGGTGCGACCGTCAAAATATCTTCCAACATAATGTCTCCTAATAAAAAGAAATAATTCTTGAAGTTACCTTTTGGAAGCTATGCTAACATTCAATCTTTGGTTACATCAAAATGTGTTTACTATCACATAATAGGTATAAAGTATCTAAGTAAGACATGCTACCGGTAATTTTAACTTAATCACCAGTGCTTGCTAGCCCGTGGATCTGTTAGTGATACAAAGGAAGAACTGATTTATTTCATTAATGAAATAATAAAAAGTATAACGTTTTATAGATATTTTAGGAGGTAAAACTTTGCTTCTTTTTTTCTAATATTTATTCATTATTTTCTAGTTTTTATTCATTACTAATCTGAGTTTTATTCTGGACCATTCTCAAAGCTGATGTGAAACTAACTTGTAAATATGAGACTATTCCAAAACTTAACACTGTCAGTTAAAAATGGTGGTTAAATCTCCGCAATCCGGAGATCGCGGGTTCAATTGCCCATTACACAACATGCTCGCCATTTCAGCTGTTGATGCGTTATAATTTAACAGGCAATCTCGCTATTCGTTTGTAAAAGAATATTCCAAGAATTGGCGGCAGGTGGTGCTGACTACCTGCCTTTCCTCTAGTCATTTCATAAGCACTTTTCAGTTAAAGATACAGTAAAGGAGATAAAAAAAAAAAGGGTCTAACTTGCACGTTACCCGCTCAGGTCCAGACAGACACACAAGTTAGCTTCAAAAGTGTTCCTGGGGGATGTTGGACTAAGATAGTCATTTAATGAAATTATCCGTTTGTTAAAAATTACTTGTTGATTTCCAGTCAGTGACAGGATTTCTCATACAAAGAAAAAGGGGCGTTATCCATATTTCCATATTTAATGTGTTTTGTTTTTTTTGTTCAGAAATGTCTACATTTCTTCATACTTCATTCACATAAACTTTCTCACGGCATTGGCACATGATGTAACGGGAACGTCTTGCTTCTTGTCCTTAGGTATTGAAGACATTTAACATTTTGTCTGGGAGCTTAATGTAAATATTGTAGTCAGTATAAAGTGTTTTCATATTATCGTTGGTTGGTATTCCCATGACATCATGGAAACATGTTCTTTCTTCCTGCTCCAAAGTTGGTGAGTTCTAGCGAAAAGAAGAAAGTCGTAGAAAATGAATTCATTGAAAATAAAAAGATATTTTATTAATTTTGTATGCAAACGTTGTGAAGTGACTTATTCTATTAGCTGTAACAAAAACGTGAAGAAATAACAGACGTTTTGACTGGTTTATAGTGCCTTGAAAAATAAGTGAACATAATTAAAAGTCTGTCCATGTACAGTGTTTAAAGAGGACAGATCATATATTTAACATGATGCCAAAATATCTCAGATAGGAAGTTTAGATGTTTTCCAACATGACAAACCAACAAGAATATAAAAATGCTTAAAGTTGTAGTAAATAGAGTGTTTATATTATACCATGCAAATTATTTGAGAAAGGTTATGTGGGTGGACCGTGAACAGTGTGTACACCAGAGTTTCTGAAAATAAATATACGTCAAGTGTGGAAACACATCAAATCAACAAAGGTTTATATAAAACCTTATCTACACAGAGAGAAGAATCGTCGAGAGTTCTTTAAACCAAAGTCTGTCTAATTTCAACATTTCTCAAGGTCACTTTAAGCTGAGAAACTTCAATGTTCATGTCATTTCTGGGATCACATTGTTGATCACTTTTCCCGCCAAAAGATAAATTGTAACTGAAAAGAACATTCGAATGGGTTGATACCAGTTTCTCCAGTGACTACACTTCTGCCATTCTGTTTCTTTAATGGGGTTTTTCGTTAAATCAACTAATTATTACTGTTGAGGGGTTTATTCCTTGTTATTGTAATCAGATATTGCAGTCACAACAGCTTCCTCAAAAACCGAAAAGACTGAAACCCACACGATACAGAAAATAAATAAATAAACACATAGAATTTTCGAATACTTTTTAGTATAACAAAAGGTGGAGTCAGTTATCTTCATGAGGAACTCACAAAAACAAAAAAAAGTAGAATCCGTTATCTTCATAAGGAACTCACAAAAACAAAAAAAGTAGAATCCGTTATCTTCATGAGGAACTCACAAAAACAAAAAAAGTAGAATCCGTTACTTTCATGAGGAACTCACAAAAACAAAAAAATAGAATCCGTTACCTTCATGAGGAGCTCACAAAAACAAAAATGTAGAGTCAGTTTCCTTTATGATGATGTAAACAAAACAAAAAACTCGGATTGTTTACATATTTTTTTGATTAAAAGAAACTTAAAGTTTGGTTGGGTTGCTTTATGAGTGAACAAGATGTGTAGGTAGTTTCGTTTATGAGACATTTTACCATTATTAATTTTCTCATCAATGGAAGCTCTTATTCCTCCGGAATTCCAAATGGCAATCGCATATTTGTTCCATTGAGTGTCTGTGGGTTCTCGGATGTATTGGTTCATTGCAGCGTCAGCTAAAAAGTTACCAAGATTACACTCTTGCATTCTACATAGGGTCCTGTCACCCCTTAACAACACATTTGTTCGTCCAACTTTCTTTTTGCTAATTTCCTCGACTTTTTCTTTGTACGGAACCAGTGCTGCCAACGTATCCGGATCTATAAAAACAAATGTTAAAGAACTTTTTAAAACTCTTTTCACTGGTTTAATCTTGAAGTTTATAAATAACCTAAAACATGCAACAGTCAAAGCATTAAAGTTATATTACTTGAATAACAACTTTAGATTAGTTTTCTAGTGCATATTACCACTTCCCTGCATAAGTCCATGTGTGAAGTCTAAGGGCTTATAATACTAAAATGTTTGTATACACATAAAATTGTAGACTTAAACAGATTCTTTTCTTGAACATTAAATGAACAAAGTGTAAGTGAAGAAGGCCTTATAGCATTTGTGATTCTTAGAGCTTTCTGAAGGCTTAATGACAGAAAAAGAAGGACTCTGAGATCCAGTGACTGAATTCCAAGTAACTTGTCAGTCAGTGTCAGAGGTATTGGAAAAGTGATAAGGAAAACAAAAGATCGAATGCTTCCCACTGTGAATGTAACTAATATCAGTGATTGATTTCAAGTATTTTTTGGTTATGCAACAGCCAAAACAGATAACAACCGTTCAAGGATCTTAAAACACTTACACATTTGTGTCAGTGTTTGTTAAACTTTTGTTGGATGAGGAGCTGTTATCATCTATGATTATTTTAGAAGGATAGACTAAACATACATGATACTTTGTTTGGTGGACGTGCATTACTACGTTATGAATAATTATTATTTTAGAAGGATAGACCAAACATACATGATACTTTGTTTGGTGGACGTGCATTACTACGTAAGACCCTCGCTGGTACAGCGATAAGTCTACGGATTTACAACGCTAAAATCAGGGGTTCGATTCCTCTTGGTGGACTCAGCAGATAGCTCGATGTGGCTTTACTATAAGAAACCATACACACACATTAGTACTAAATATCACAAAAGCATTCTCTTCCGTCTTTCACGAAATGCAAACGTGTACACAAACGAACAAGCTACTTGACAAGTATTATCTGATAGTTTCTGTAACTCATTTCAAAGCAATGAGTGGAATGAAAATTCTAAAGAGCAAACTCAGACATACAAAGAAGCATCTAAGAAGCACACGATAATTCAGTCTCCACCAACACACAGATTGTCAATGGGGGACAAAAAAATCAATCTCTTCACTACTGAGGAATGTTTAACCACTGTTACTTCCAATAGCTTCAATTTTTTGTAACTAAAAGTAACATAAATATCTTCTGTTCCATTGGATAAGAAAATCAACAAGAGTAAACAGAAGATTAATATTCCAAAATAAGGAATCATTTGGCCCCATACCAAGGCTGAAATTCAAGAAATGTGCAAGTCTAAATAAACCACCACTAAGTAGAATTTCAAGCAAATCAACACTGATTGGTCAGACAAGCGAGACAAATGTTTTTAGCTTGCTAATTTTACCAGTTATAAGGTCTTTTACTGCCTGACGAAAGACGTCTCCCAAAACTTAGTAAAGAATAAAACTAGAAAAAATTGCATCGAAACGTTTCAGTTTATTACCAAACGCACTGCTGAGAATCATCTTCAGTAATGGTTGTCGTTGCTATTGATAATGGCTATGTTGTCGAGGTTTCCATGAAAGCTGGTGAAAGATTAAGGCGAGGAAATGTCCCGGTATCAGAACTACTCCTAGTTCAAAGTCACACCAAACATGTTCGCCCTTTCAGCCGTGGGGGCGTTATAATGTTACCATGAATCCCACTATTCGATGGTAAAGGAGTAGCCCAAGAGTTGGCGGTAGGTGGTGATGATTAGCTGCTTTCATTCTAGTCTTACACTGCTAAATTAGAAACAAACTAGCGCAGAAAGGGCTCGTGTAGCTTTGCGTAAAATTCAAAACAAAGAAACTAACCAAACCTAGTTTTAAGATGTTGTTAAACCCCAAGAACAAAGATTAGGCAAACCAAAAAACGCTTAATGAGGAACAATGTTATTAGATCATGTGGATTCGGGAAGCGTTGATGGTAAACAAGAGAGAGACTGAGGTGTTATGTCAGGGGTATAGAGTTACATCATGAAGAGACACAATCAAGGGCATTTCTTCACATTCATATTATCATGAAATCTTAGGTCTTGATAGAATCTTTGGATTATTGATCGATATGTGGTGGCCATGGCAACCAAAACTACTTGCTGGAAAATATTCATTATTTCTTCTTCATCACAGGAGTAAAGAAGGAAAAGCACTTAACCCTAGTGCACAAAGTTGTTGAAGAGACGCTTGTGCACGAACTTTGTTTACCCTGAAGACTCCCCAGATGAGGATCACAAAGACAGACTATGATCTGAATAATTTATGAACATTATTTACTGTTTGTCATAAGTGGTGTAAACTATACGGAATATTCAGTTACATAGGAAATGCTGGATTGAATATAACTTAAAATGTTAACATCTTCAAAAGAAACGATTTAGATGTAAGAAGAACTATTATCAATCACAAGTATCATAGACCGTTTATTGTCTTCAAGAAACTTATTTTTGTAACTAACCTATGAAAAATTAACCTTTAAAATATTCAGTACGTTGCGTAAACTATGTTAACGACCTTTAAAATATTTAATACATTATTTAAACTATGTTAACGACCTTTAAAATATTTAATACATTATTTAAACAATGATACCGGCTTTTAAAACTTTTTGCCGGAATTTTTCAGAAACTTTTTAACTGAAGGTTCTATAAGAAAAAGTAACATTTTATTTTCCATGTATACAAAGGAGAAAGTTGCCCTCAAATAACAGCTTTTTTGTTCATTCTTGTAGCCCTCTAGCAGTACTAGGGTACGTTTCAAGTTTTAAAATGTTAAAAATGGGTTTTCGATATTTGTGGTGGGCACAGCACAGATGGTCTAATGTGCAACTTTGTGCTCAACTATAAAAAAACAGCAACAAATAACCTTAATACTTGTATTAGTTTTATTAAACAGAAGTGGTTATTATTATTATTCTATATACGGAAGAAACGACGTCACTGAAAAAATCTCAACTTTAATAGATGCTGTTTAATTTTAACCTAGTGGTTGTGGCGTTCGATTAGCGGGATCGAAACCCATCGCTCTTTCAGCTTTAACGGCGTTGTAATGTAACGGTCAGTACCACTATTTGTTGGTAAAAAGAATAGCTCAAAGATTGGCGGTGAGTGGCAATGCCCACCTGCCTTCCTTCTAGTCGATCACATCAAAATCAAGACGACTAGCTCAGGTAGCCTTCTAGTGGTTTTATGTGAAATTAAACAGATAAATAAACATGTTTACCTTCTTTAGTTGTGTTGTCCAGAAGAATCGGGTTTCCTCTCCAAGATGTTAGCTTTCCGTTGTCGTCGAAGGAAACCTGTAGGTAACCGAGGTATTTACCAAAAGCAAAGTCTTGGACCACCACAGCCTTATCACCACCTTCGTTATCAACGACGATCGGGTATTCTCCTGCGGGTTTTTCCACTGAAGGTGGTTCTCCTGGGTATACAAGTAAAGATCAGAGTGGTTGCTAAATAAAGTATTACATAAATCATTAGACCAGCTGTAACCTGGCTTGTCTTTGTACTTCTACACTTACGTTTCAACCCAATTTTCTAAATGAACAATCCTTTCGTAACTATTTCTCTCAGACGAAGTGCCAGCAAGAAGGTACGTTATAAATACTTTTCGTCAGTTTATTTTTAATAAGACTTACCACAAAACCAAATGTGTGTATGTTAGCTAAAATCAAAACTATGATTTGCTTCGTCCCTACATAACAATGTGTTTATCTGAATTATAATTTCATATATTTTATTTTACCATTAATAACCAACATTTAAAATTTTATTTATTTTAACCGCTGCATTACTTCTAAATTTAAATACTTTTTAAAGACTAGAAATTTAAGTAAAATTTGTAATCGATGACTGATATAGCACAAGCCTACGAGTTTAAACTCCGTAAAAGTTGTTTTGGTTTTAATAACTGATTTTCTATAATTCAGCTACGCAGATCAAATTGTTATTTCGTTTACCACAGTGAACATTTTTTATTATTATATTTGGGTTCTAGAACGATCGATTGACTCTCACGACGCGATTAGTCTAGAGAAATCTATAGCCAATGGTTGTTAGCATTTTAAACATAACAAACTGTGACCCGATTTCAATGAAGATGATTCACTCGTGTAAAAGTAAATATGACGTTTTGTGAAAAATATGTATGTGATGGAGAAAAATGACATCATTTTCGGATTCAACGAAAGAAGTTACTGCAAAAATTTTAAGACAATAATACCGTAGCAGGCATATGTAATCTTCATATATATAAAAACTTTAATTATAAATAAAATATTTAATTATTATAGCGACATCTAGTGAGGAGATTGCAATTTAAGCATGCCTGTATATAAAAAGGTATTGGTATGTCCACCAACAACAATATCGATTCCTTTGACCTTCTTGGCAATTTCTTTATCTTTAACAAACCCGGAATGTCCAACAGCAATAAAGATATCAATTCCCTCTTCCTTCATCTTGTCAACCTCTTCCTGAATACACTCAATTTCATCTGTAAACACCAGTTGCTCTGAAAATCAAAAGGTTGAAACATAATAACATAATATATTATTTAAAATGTTACGTAATAATGGTCGTCTCTGCTGTTGATACAAGCTAAGCCTGAAAGCACTACCTAAGGAAGATGATTTCCATTGTTACCATAAAACAAATGTGAAAATATTACAAGTTAATGACTGTCTCTGCTGTTAACAGTGCTAATGGTGATGGTGGGGAACTTTTAATGTTAATAACATAAGCTTGAAAACGTTTACACAAAATATGCTTGAATATATTACGTGTGTAATAGTTATATATTATGGTTCTAATATCTAGTAACAGCAAAAGTACAAAACTGAAACAAACAACGAATTTTAATCTTTATAAGAAGGAACGTAAGGAAAATATATTTAATCAGCTTTATTTATAACCACGTTGACCTTTAGTTTCACTGTTAGTTTTAATTGGAGGTCAACACTAATTATAGACAACACTTTATCTAATGTTCTGCACGTATAGGACGCACATACCCTAACGTTCTTATATTACCTCATGAGACAAGGTTAGTGGACGTGTAGACACTTATATAAGCAGAATATTATTTTTTTTCCAATATACAGAGATGTCGCTAAGCGCTAATATATATGGGCCCTAATTTTGTAAAACCCTAGTGGCAACTATGCCAATAAACCTTACACAAGTCTTCTATTATTTTACGGAAAAGTTGGTTGCGATAAACGTGTGTAACATTTTTAATTTTCCTTTTGTGATAATGGAAAGTATTGTAAATAAAAAAGAATATATTTACTAGTAGAAATGACGCTTCATCTCGTGATAAGATGACCCTTGATAAAATATATTCTATATTTCGAAGTCAGAAAACTATGATTTTACTGTGGTATATTGAACCAAACGCTTTCAAGAAGAGTACCTTGTTTTTTACTCCTTAGCTTTGTTATCGGTTGACCAAAAACATCTTGATATGAAGAAAATAATTAACGATAATTGGATTGTTAACATAACAAATACTGGAAAATATAGCGGTTGAATTTTGTAGTAATTCTGAAAAAATGTCCATAAAACACACATAAAATATAATTCACCACTATTTAAACTTAATCAATATCTAATCAATCAACAGTGAGGATCTAGATTTGACTACTTTACCAGTTAGAGACAACAGTTTAGTTTCCGGTGTTATATATCCTATGACTCCAATCTTTTTCTTTCCGACTTCCAAGACTATGGACTTATCAAACTTTCCTTCCATGGTGGGTTCTTTGCTGGCGTTTATATTGCAACCGAGTACAGGAACTTTTGATTCAAGTTCCTCAAGAAATGGGACAATACCAGCAATCCCATCATCGAACTCGTGGTTTCCAAAGCTCTGTAAAAATATTCTGGATAATTATGATATTCACAGAGCTAAACATCTGAGTCAGAACACATACAAAAATTTATTCAGTTACCGTATTTAACCCTCGAATTCCTATATGTTATAACGTGTATTACCGGTTTGTAAATTCACTCATTTTAAATTTAAAATACACAGAGTTCCACCAATAAATCTTGGGATTAACTGCAATATTGGTAGAATTGTAAAATTCATTTTGTATGTAAATCATACGTTAATATGGATCTTTAACTAAACAAGGATTTAATTAAGTTCAACTTAAACTCTTAGAGTCATACATATTGTACTATCCAATCTCTACATGTGACTCACACAAGTTGGCAGTTCAGCTAAGTTTATGTTGAGTCTGTTACCATAAACGGTGTCCTTCTGTAGACATTACAACTTAGTTATTTAGATTTTGGTACAAAGTTGAAAATAAGTTTCTCCAGGCGCTCTTTGTAACGTGCTGTTCATTTTATCTAAGTTTAATGATATTTTATGATTTACAAAATTATACAAAAGACTAAATGCTATTTTCGATCGTTCTTTCATCTCATACTCTTAAGATGTGCGTTTGTCATGAAATGACGACGTTTTAAGCAACAGGGTGTAGTTTGTGTTTGATAAACACCAGCTGCTGAAACCTCCTGTTACTATGTGAAACACAAGTGTGTTTGTACAGACGAAGGATGGATAACTTCACCGCTATATTCCCCCCCCCGAACATTTTCAATAGAAGGGGTGGGGTAGGGAATTTTATTTTAAGCAGATTTCTGAGTAAGTTGTAGTGTACTTAGGTTATTTATTCTTCATTGTTCTGTTTGATACTATTCGTTACGTGACACACATTTCTATTTCTATTAAGTTCAGATGATTCAGAAAGCTTTTGATGTGTTCGACCAACAGTCGACACCTACTTTTGGTTGTTTCAAATGTCTTCGTTTTGTTTGACCTGCAGTAGACACGTACCTTAGGTTGTTTCAAAGGTCTTTGTTCTGTTTTAGCTACAGTCGATACCTACTTTTGGTTGTTTCAAAGGTCTTTGTTCTGTTTTAGCTACAGTCGATACCTACTTTTGGTTGTTTCAAAGGTCTTTGTTCTGTTTGAGCTACAGTCGACACGTAAGTTTGTTGGATTCAGAGAAATTCAGTATTTGACAGAATGGGTCTAGCTCATTCATACATTTGAAAATAACAAATAAATCGGTTTTTGTAAAGCGTCAAAAATTTATATCTCTGAGAAATAAGCAAACATTTTCTGTTATTGTGCTTTGAATAAATATTCCTACCATTGCATCATGGTCAAGTCTTTGGACAAAATCTGTTGCAACTTTCCATCTGTGGACACTGTACCATAGAGTTCCCTGGAAATAATCTCCACCATTCAAGAAAATCACATTTTTCTCCTTGCTTTGGATTTCTTTGACCTTCAGAAAATATGAAATATTAGTCACGGTTGAGAAAAAAAAACAAGAAAATGTAATATATCGAACCCATAGTTTCTGAAAACCTTCAACTACTGCTAAGAATTCGTCACTTCCTTTTCACTATATTTATTTTTCTAAGAAAACAAGTGTTATACGATACAATTCATTGAACAAACTCGGCATATCTAATTTTACGAATAATATAACCTCTTACTATCAGAGTCAGAGAAACTAGCCAATAAGGTAAATTGTTTTATTATGTGAATTAAGAACAAGATAAAATTTGGTGATTGAGAAAGACGTTAATTGTTTTGGCTTGTACAAAATTAACAAAAAAGAAGCCCTCAAGACTTGAGATTATTTTAGAGTAAAATAAGCTACTAGATTATTTTTTTTCCTTTTTATTACTTATAATTTTGTGCGCTACCAATAACAAGCGTGGGGTGCGCGTACACCCGATCTATATCAGCTTACCCTCAAATTGAAATGATTTTGTAGTAAACTAATTTTGGAAACTTTGGGCTGATCAAATACATCAATCAAAAAGGTTCGAACTTCCGATACTAAAACTGTAATTAGATCTCAAATCGGTCAAGAGATAGAGCTAAGAGGTAAAAATTTTTACTTGAAAAACTCAGCCGTTATGCCGCGTCTAAAAGCATCTCAAAAACCGTTATAACTGTCATTTTTAAGCCTATTAGATTCTGCCGGCGAGCTCTACGTCTTTGATTGGCACACAGCAAAACTACCTGGAGAACTTTTGAAAATATTCTTAGAGAAAATTAACTTTTTATTTTATTTTAAAGACAACATGAGAAGACAAAAGACAACTGAAATGTGAATGGACGTTGTGAGAACAAACATCGATTTTTTTCAAAATGAACACGAACTTCAAAGATAACAAATGATACTAACTAAACTATTTCATACCTAACTCACAACAGCAAAATGACCAAACAACAAGTTACAAATATTATTATCATAATGGACGTAGCATTAATGCTAGTATCTATTTATGTAATCAGAACTGAATCGCATCACAAACAAAAGTTCACACTTTTGGTATTCAAGATTCAGACAATTATAAAAATAGCCGTGTTATGTGCAACAACCATTTCTTTATCACAGAACACAATTATAAATAAAAATATTCACAACATGAGCATGACTTTCTCTCGGAGGCCCAGCGTAGTCAAGCGTGTTAAGGCGTTCGACTCGTAATCCGAAGGTCGCGGGTTCAAATTTCCGTCGCGCCAAACATGATCGCCCTTTCAGCCGTGGGGGTGTTCTAATGTGTACGATCAATCCCACTATTCGTTGGTAAAAGAGTAGCCCACGAGTTGGTGGTGGGTGGTGATGACTAGCTGCCTTCCCTCTAGTCTTACGCTGCTACATTAGGGACGGGTAGCGCAGATAGCCCTTGTGTAGCTTTGTGCGAAATTCAAAAAAACAAACAAACTTCACTAGGATTGTACGTTAGGGTTTGATTTTATATTTATTGGTGTAATTTTAAATATACTGCTTATAAACTGAAGTTCTTTAAAAAACTATAATTTTTCAATAAACAGTAACAATTTGGATATATAAAAACATTACAGTTTATATCAGTAAAACTT
Organism: Tachypleus tridentatus; assembly: GCF_004210375.1. Classification (NCBI taxonomy): domain Eukaryota; kingdom Metazoa; phylum Arthropoda; class Merostomata; order Xiphosura; family Limulidae; genus Tachypleus; species Tachypleus tridentatus. The sequence continues at coordinate 170,836,717 of NC_134831.1, forward strand.
ATTTTTAATTCTGTATATTGAATCATTTTGATTACGTATGGAAACTACGATTAGTAATTAGTATCACAAATAGCTGTCCGTAGAGCGTCATTTGTGCTAGTAATGGAAATAACCCAATTCAGGAAACACTCAAGGACATGTACATTGACTTTATAAACGAATACCAAAATCCCCAGATGAAACTAAATTACATTTCAACAGTCAAACAGTCCATACCACACCTAGCACAACAGTTTATTAAAAGTCACTATAAATGTCGAAGGTTGTCTTGCTTCCATTTCCAAGAGACACGAGATAGGGAGCGCAATATTACATACAACTACTGTTGTTTCGGTTGTTACAGAAAACATGTTGAATATTCCTAGGATATACCTAAATTAGAAATGCCACAAACATGGGTATTGCTGTAATACATAAACTACCTTATCTGTAACACAGATAGTGGTTAAATCGACCAACGAATGCATAATAATAGACATTCGTATTTCAAACAATAGAAGTGTATTGCTCTTCATTAAAAATAATAATTTTAATTCGCTAAATGAATCAATGTAATAAAAACTTAATTTTACTCGGAGATCTCAGAAGCAAGTATCAAAATTCTGGTTGTCATGTAACCTCATCAAATGGAAGAAACTTAGGATGGTTGAATAACAGTGGTTGTATGTTGTTAAACGGTTTCATCCCTACAAAACACAAGTTTTTCATATTATTGGATGTTTTGTATTAATTCATTAGCGATCATTTTCCAATAACATACACCTTCAATCTTGAATCCCTATATAATAAACCTATAGGTTTAATTAGAATAAAGCAAATTGAGAACAATGTGTAAACTTCACACATATCATTACTCAGGTCAATCTCTTCACCCTAAATGTAACATGAGTTTCAGTTTTGGTCTACAATTGAGTTCCTATTCCGGATTGATTTCTGGACACGTGTTTAGTATAATTGAATTTGTAACTTACCTGTACACTTGCTGCTCCAACAGTCCATATTTTTTTCTCATGTTTGCTCTTTTTTTCCTATCGCAGAACAACAGTTGTAACGTAGGTGTATTACTCGTAAACCACGTTATGGTAAGAATGTTTTTATATATTTATTTCTCTTAAAATGATAGAAACATACGCAGTTTGAGTTCCGTCTGTTTAGTGAATAGAGTGCTTCTTTCTGTTTCTATGACTTGCATCACATTACATTTGATTTGATAAGTTTATTTAGTAGAGGAATATTGATTAGGGTTCTTAATTGACAAAACGTTTCTTAGGTTTCTGTGTCTCTTTTAGTTTATATGTTTTAACCTGCCTGAACTGTGAATATTCTGATACTAGATTAACATGGAAAGTTTGAATTAACTATAGACTGTTATTTATTGTTGGTGTAGGATATTCTCAAGACCTATCTCTATCAGTTGTCCTTAATTTTAAACTGATAGAAATGTCATGTAATCATTAGCACCAACTGTTAAGTTACAGTGGGGTAAGACTATCACTTATAAAACAAACACGGAGCCAAAATCTGAAGTGCAATTTTGGAACAACAGGACTCGAACCATGGATCCTCAAACTGTGGCATACTATAATCTAGAAAAACCGTTCTACAAGTTCATCCTCTACAGAACGAAACCGAAAACAGAGATTGAACATTTTGTGGTTTTTTTATGTTTTATGTAATTTAAGTCATAACAAGGAAATAATATAATATTATCCAGCTTGGGCACTGAGAGAAGGGCTGGACAAAACGAGCTGTGGACATAATACCTTCCAACTAGTGCACTTAACTGAAAGCAGAATGTACAGTCTTTGTTCTGGGATTTAATCTATTTTAATGGAACATAAAATCAAGCTTGAGTTCTTTTTTTAGTCTCGGCAAAACGGCTTATAAAATGCGGTTTTTTCAAGTACAAACTTTTTCTTCAGAGCTCCGTGATTTCTTGACCTATTTGAGATCTAATTACAGTTTTAGGCTCGGAAGGTCAAACCCTTTCCATTGATGTGTTTCACTGCGCTTAAGGTCTCATAGATTAAATTACTCTAATCCTGCCTCAAAACTTTTAATTTGATGATAGGCTGTTAGAGATCTAATCGGGTATACGCGCGCATTGCTGGGGCACAAAGATATAATTAATGAAAATGGGAAAAAAAGGACTCGTTGAGGGAGTGGGGGAGAACGTGCTACTAGTAACCCCGCTCCCACACAATTCCACAGCTTACGAGATCAAGTTTACTCCAGTGGTTACAGTTGGAAAATTCTATCGATAACATTGTATATTTAAAATATCCCAGAACTAAGGTAAAAAAAATAAAATAGTAGTTACTAGAGTTTGGCATAGCATCGCTCGATTCACACAGAAAACGATCGTTTATTTATGATCTTTAGATAAAGATCTTTTAATATAGCAGCTTTACAACTGTTACAAAGTTGGAGTAGTAGAGTGTTAAATGTAACAACACGAACTGGTATTTAACACTGTAGTTTTTGAATGATTTTTTGATCAATATTAATAAACAAAGGTTATAGGCCATGAAACTTCAGCAAGGCTCTCGAAACGTCGTCCTCTGCATTTGTGTCTCCACAACAGGCAGTTGCCCTCCATTCTACAAAGTTTTGTTATGAATACACTGCCCAAACAATCTATCAAAGTTATAGGTGTTTCAGAAAGCCTCGTTAATATGCATACAAAACTCAATCAATACAAGTACTGACCATTCCGAGACAAAGAAACCGTTTCTCCAAGTCTTTTTCCGTTTCTCCACTACAACACCAAATAAGTAAAGCTGATATTAGTTACAAAAAGTGCTGTAACTATAGTAACAAAAGGTGCTGTAACTATAGTAACAAAAGGTGCTGTAACTATAGTAACAAAAGGTGCTGTAACTATAGTAACAAAAGGTGCTGTAACTATACATTACTTAGCCTTGGCAACAGCCCTCTTATATTAATATTTACTTATCGTTAAAAAACGATAACAAGAAACAAAGAATGTAAAGGTTCAAACTATAATTATATCATAGGCAATCCACCCTGATCTCGTTTTTCGTAAATAAAAGCTACCTTCAAAATACATGAACGTTCTATACTGGCTTTCTGAGCTTGTTTGACTAAACCTAACGACAAACAGATGGTTAAATCAGCTTACCTTTGTTATCTGGCGAGCTATTCCTCCAAAGCATTTCCCACTTTGTGCGTGTTCCTCAGGGCATCTACCCCCGAATTTGTTGAACTGTTCAAACCTGGAATGGATATCGTTGGTGTGTACTATCGTTAGATTAAAAAGAGCTTCGACTGTCGGTAGACAGACGAGGAACCAGCCGCCACATAAAAATAGTCCTCGAAGGAGACAGAAAATGTTAAGTATTCTCATATTAACATACAGTTAATTCTTAGTTAATAGATGATATATAAAAAAAAACGATTTTTTTACACATAAAATGATTAATTTATTCTATCAACCGCTTTACACGTCACACTGTTATCTTCGCGTGCTCACACCGACGTAGGTGCAACACTAGTGAGAGCAGGAAAGCACAATTTTCGTTCGTCTAGACATTTATATCCGCTTGAGGGCTCGAGCAGGGGAGAGGGTGGTTTTAGATTCATGCGCATGTGCATTTAGTAAAATCATCACAACGCACTTGGGCACTATAAGCTGACGATGACCGAGGGAGGCCGAAGCGTTGTTCGCTCCTCTACGTAAAATATTTTCTCAACCTAAACGAGCCATTTCTACATGTATATTTTTCACTATAATCACGGATTTTTTTATCCTCCTCTGCTTATTTTCACTTTTCAAATATTTTTTCGACTTTTGAGTATTATTTATTTTTTATTTCCTTATTTTGCATTCCATGTCTTTTTTATGCGAGCATTCACGTTCATTTCAGGATGTACACCCATATTCGTGTTGCTGTATATTATTGTTTAAAGCAAACAAAATAACACATGACCTTGTTCCATACTGGTCTATAAAACAAATTTAGAAATATTAAGTATGGCATGGTAACTAAAAGGTCGTTTCTTATAAAACGTGACCTTGTTCCACATTGGTCTATAAAACAAATTTAGAAATGTTAAGTATGGCATGGTAACTAAAATGTCGTTTCTTATAAAACGTGACCTTGTTCCACACTGGTCTATAAAACAAATTTAGAAATGTTAAGTATGGCATGGTAACTAAAATGTCGTTTCTTATAAAACGTGACCTTGTTCCACACTGGTCTATAAAACAAATTTAGAAATGTTAAGTATGGAATGGTAACTAAAATGTCGTTTCTTATAAAACGTGACCTTGTTCCATATTGGTCTATAAAACAAATTTAGAAATGTTAAGTATGGCATGGTAACTAAAATGTCGTTTCTTATAAAACGTGACCTTGTTCCATATTGGTCTATAAAACAAATTTAGAAATGTAAAGTATGGCATGGTAACTAAAATGTCGTTTCTTATAAAACGTGACCTTGTTCCATACTGGTCTATAAAACAAATTTAGAAATGTTAAGTATGGCATGGTAACTAAAAGGTCGTTTCTTATAAAACGTGACCTTGTTCCACATTGGTCTATAAAACAAATTTAGAAATGTTAAGTATGGCATGGTAACTAAAATGTCGTTTCTTATAAAACGTGACCTTGTTCCACACTGGTCTATAAAACAAATTTAGAAATGTTAAGTATGGCATGGTAACTAAAATGTTGTTTTTTATAAAACGTGACCTTGTTCCATATTGGTCTATAAAACAAATTTAGAAATGTTAAGTATGGCATGGTAACTAAAATGTCGTTTCTTATAAAACGTGACCTTGTTCCACACTGGTCTATAAAACAAATTTAGAAATGTTAAGTATGGAATGGTAACTAAAAGGTCGTTTCTTATAGCACGTGACCTTGTTCCATACTGGTCTATAAAACAAATTTAGAAATGTTAAGTATGGCATGGTAACTAAAAGGTCGTTCCATAAGATTTTTTTACCTAGATTCGTTTTGTACGACAGACCTGCAGAAGAAATACGGGTGTGAACATAAAATAAAACAGGGTTCTGACATGATTATAACTAAAACCATGATATAACGAAGATTGCATTTTTTTATACAAGGTTCTGGTGTTCTGAATACCATAGCAACCTGATGAAGTGATACCTGAAAGGGCGAGCATGTTTGATGTGACGGGGACACAAACCCGCGACCCTCAGATTGCGAGTCAAATGTCCTAATCACCAATCCATGTTCGGCCCCGAAATGAGTTTTAGTCTCTGAGATGTTATTGGTCCTGTTTATTATTTTCATCAAGGGGCTGAAGAATGGGGTGGAGGGTATAGTGTATAGTTATTAAATAAGTTATAATTACTATTCTCAGACGTAGGTTAGTCGTAGTGTAGGTGCTTTTGAAGTACTTAGCGAAAAGTTGATATTTCTTACTGTCGGTACTCTTCACGTGTGTAGTTGTCGTTGTCTTTATCTGTACAGACGGATTTAAATTCACATCATATTAGCGACGGACGAAGTCGTGTTTTAACACATATAACAAACGGAAAGTTCTGTTTGTTAATAAGCTTCTAGACTCTATTTTCAAGGCTGTCAACCAGCGTTTTAATGAAGAATAGAGACATCTCTCACGATAATTGTGTTGTGTTTTTCAGAAAATAATTTGTAGATGTGTTAACGCTGTGCCTAACGGTTTTAGAAAGTACTGCAGTTGCTGTTCTTCTAGAAATTTCGTGTAATATTTCTGGGTTGGGAAATAATATCTAGCTATGTCTTGAGTTAAATACGAAGAAGTTAAGTAAAATATCGTTTAGTTTATTCTGAAATAATTTTTAATCAATTTGAGAGAAATCATATATTCTGCGGTCTTCACAGATTCCTTTCACATATTATTTAGATAAAAATTGGAAACAAACAGATTTATTAGGGTCTCCGAACCCAGAATCCTGAGTTGAAACGAGTGACATCTGGAATTATTATTATATGTCTAAGATGTGTAGGAGAAATGTAACAGCACTATTGTTATTTGTTATGAAGTAAAAGATTGAAGATATGATCACCTAGAAAAATTATACGAGAATTTGAACTGAATAGTTATTGGATGAGAACAACATCGGTGTCAGTTTTAGAACTAAACCTTTTTACAACATACATGCTACATAAAATAAATTCATTGGTAAAATATTTTGCACTGTCTAGAGAGAGTTTGATTTTTTGTCAGCAAATGGACGCCTAAAGATTTGGGTTTCGAGAGTATGGAGTCAATAGATAAAAGAAGAAGAATATAAAGCTTCATTGTTTTTTATAACAATTGCATTAGACTGTTTGATATAATTATATTTATTCGACTTTTTATAGCCTTAACTTCTGTGGATATCAGTATGTTCAAACAAATTTGAAAAAGGGTTAAAAAGAATAAAACATGGTTGAGACGTCACTTATACCAACAGACATCCTGACAACAGATGTTAGGGTTAGATATGAAGTATTAATACTCATTCGCTTTATTTATGTCACATCAGAAATTACAGCAAGGCTTTTAACATTCTGTTATTTATCTGTTTTGTGTATTAATAATTACGATTTTATTGAATGAACTTGTTTCAGAATAACAACAGAACGCGAGATGGCGTAGTTTTTCCTACATTCGGGTATACTAGGAAAGAGTCTCGATATTTTGAAGGTCTCTTATTTTTAATAACAAGAAAAGCTAGCAAACAATAACGTACTTTGGAAAGTAAAAATAGAAACAATACCTCATTTATTTGTTTCACACTTGTTGCTAACACTTGTAACAAACTGGTGTAATACATCTACTATCATCACAAACAATACTATCTCGTTAACTGTAGTACCAATAAACTATTATAGTGAACAAAGTCCGAATTTGTTAAAATCAAAGCAAACAGAAAGATAATATTTTTATGTCAGATTTCAACATAGAATACCTGAGATGAAACAACAACTATAACCTTCTCGTAAAAAAATCGGTCAGAAGAACACGCTAAACAAGATTTAGTCCTTCGGTCAGAACAATAGGTTAATAAAAATTAAAGAAACTGTTCTTTGGTCAGAAGTTCCCCGCTAGGATAGCGGTAAGTCTTCGGATTTACAACGCTAAAATCAGGGGTTCGATTGCCCTTGGTGGACGTAAGTAACAGGTAGTCCGATGTGGCTTTGCTATAAGAAAAACCTAAACCCTTTGGTCAGAACAATAGGTATGTGTGGGTTTTACTTATAGCAAAGCCACATCGGGCTATCTGCTGTGTCTATTGAGGGGAATCGAACCCCTGATTTTAGCATTGTAAATCCATAGACTTAATGCTGTCCCAGCGGGGGACCAGAACGACAGGTTAATAAAGATTAAATCAACTGTTACTTGGTCAAAACAACAGATTAATAAAGGTTCAGTTCTGTGGTTAGAACAACAGGTTAATGAAGGTTCTGTCCTTTCGCCAAAATATCTTTACAAATATTTCGTTAAAAAGAAGAGTTTAAGAATGATTTCCATGGGTTCTAAGTATTGTCAGAACTGTTTTGTATTATATTGACAGTTGTTATATACACAAGAAACGAGAACAAAGCCACTTAAGTACAATAATTTCGTGTTCTTAATTTAAAGATATTGAAACACGTTCCACTGACATCGTTCGATAAGAGCACACTTCTCGAAGTTTTTGTTGCATTTTGTTACCTACATTTTATGAAAGAAACATTTTGAAAGTTTTATAACAGGAAATGACGTAATTAAAACAGCTGTACATGAAAATACTTACCGTGTAAAGAAGGCGTCAGTAAAAGTCCTTGGAAATAGTAAGTTCCGAGAAATTTTCTGCAACTTTTATTATATAACTGTTATTAATTTTTGCACTATGCAATGATAATAATGGAGTAATAATAAGTGTTAACAGTACACCTGACCGTAATAATAAGTGTTAACAGTACACCTGACCGTAATAATAAGTGTTAACAGTACACCTGACCGTGTTGAATGTTTTAATGATAATAATGGAGTAATAATAAGTGTTAACAGTACACCTGACCGTGTTGAATGTTTTACCTCACAAATTATCATCGGTGAAGCCGCATATTGAGGATTTTTGTTCTTCCCTGATAAAACGCTGTGAGTAAATAACTGAATAAAGCGATTGGATGAAATATCCTGTTTTTTTATGTAAAAAATATGAAACCTCAGCAGGACTGAGTGAAATTAATCATTCACTCATATTATTAGAGACACTTTAACCAGTAAAATCTCTGAAACCAACAAAATTCCTGAATTTACTAAAATCTATATATACACCAACATCTCTGTAACCAAGAAAATTAGGGACCCACGAAAACTTCAGTGCATAAAGAGCTTTAAACTACGTTTAACACAGCCCCACGAGTAATTCTGGAGTTGATGTCTTACAAAGGCCTAATGTTCCAAGTTTACCTTTACGTTTTAATGTCTTACAGAGGCCTAACACTCTATTTTTACATTTCTGACTACATATAATGTTTTTGCTAAAGCTTGTAAGATGCTATGAGATTATATTATATTGTAATACACAAATCTTTTCCTAACGATGTTTTCAACTACACAATTATATTTTAACTTCATCATGTTTTACATTTATGACACCTTATTGCATCTCATATATACATAGGCCTACGTGAATTAACAACTGATCCAGAATAATGAAGAATATTTACTTATAAACTCTGGAATGACATTTTATATTTATTTTTTAATGTTTGCCCATTTGAACTTCTATACGTGAATTTTCAACTGTACAGATATTTTTACAGGCAAACAATTTGAAAGCAATTGCTCTCGATGGAAACTTCTAGTAATATATTTATTTTCTTGTTGAGTAAAAATATAGAAAAGGTTCTGTCTGTTTCAAGCAGCCCCCCAGTGACACAGCAGTGTCCCTGCGAACATACAACGCTAAAAACTGTAAAACTTCTGCCTAAATTTAAAATGGGTTTTAAATCCTCTATTATAGAAAAATACCAAACTTATACAGATATAAGTATAGAAACTTCACGTGTTCACTTCAGTCTGTTGTTTTAATGAGAGATATTCATATACTGTTTATTTTATAATATCGGTTAAACAGATCTTCAGGGGTGTTGAAGTTTGGCGTCCTTAAGGTTAAAGAACTTTTCAGAATTCCTATCTTGCTTATCTCTAATTTCACGTATTTTAGTTGATGGACACTTGGTTTTATGATTATGATTCTAGTAGTAAACAATGCCTTAGTATTGTCATCCAATCAACTGATCGGTTGGTTTTAAAACAGTTTTTATTCATGTTCATTGGACGGTTTAATTTCAACCTCCCTCTCTGCCTAGTAATAACAAATATTTTACCATATTTTTAAAATTAATAATTAGGTTTTTTCTGTGTTGTTGTGACAAAACCGTTATTTGAATATAAAATCAACATCGTTACGTAAGCGGTTTGGTTTTTGGCACTGTCTGTTCAGTTTGTCACAATGTGGTGCAAAGTGCGACATCTGAGATCTAAAACCACGAAGATTCAGTCTTATCTGATCAGTTTGTCATTAAACGTCTTTAAATATTTACAACACAGATGAATGACTTTTTTTCTCTTATGTTTCTGATGCAATCGCGGGATAAAAAATTTTAAGTGTTTTTAGATCAACAACATTGCTTAAAAATGAAGTAAAAAATTCTCGGCTGTATTTTTGTGGAATGATATTCCATTGATACTTTGTAACGATGCTCCATTATTTCACTTTAACCCCAATTATAGAAAGATTCAGGTATTTCTTTAGTAATGTACGGACAAAACAGTGTATAATGTCATTTAAATGAATGTCACGCATTTTTCTTGTTGCGTCACCAGACTGGCTCAGTGATACATCTATAGTCTCACGACGCTAAAAATTAGGTTTCGATATCAGTTGTGGACATAATAAGGATAGCCCATTGTGGTTAACAACTTCCATTTTTTCAGTTTCATTAATTGTTTGTTTTAAACTTTCGTACAAGAATATCTACACTTAACTGTCCACAATTCTACCAACTATAGGGCTACTCTTTACCGATCGAGAAATGGGATTTGATAATACTTCTTCTAACACACTTACGGAACCAACACTTCCGTCGAAACAGGACGTCAATCTTGTGTAGCTTGGCGCGAATACCTAAAACAAACCCAAAAGCAAATATCAAACCTCAAACATATTTTTATAGTTCTAATTTTTTTAAACATGTATTTATCTTAGACAAAAAACACTTAATAATTTAAACAAAATATATGTTGCCAAGCTACTCAACCACTCCAAAGAGACACATAAAAAACTTAACTTCATATCATCCTTGACCCGTATTTCGAAAAGATAATATAAAAAAAGACCTTCTGACGACAAAGTTAAAACACGTGTAACATGGTAGCACTTCAAGGCCCCTTAGGTGACTGATGCTCGAACTAAAAGTGACATGCACATACTTAATATCTCTGTAAATGCAAAATAAACTAGAGTTACACCCAGCTTAAATACAAAAGTTATGAGGCTCGACATCCACAAAAGTTTCTATTAAAAAGGAAAATAATTGATTATATTACCATAATGTTAGGTTTGATACTGAGCGCAAAACAACATAATGGGTAAATTGCAATGTGCCCACCGTAGGGATCAAACAAAGTTTTTTAGCATTATAAAGCCTCAAGTTTACCACCGAGCGAAGATACTATAATTACAGAAGCATGTTTCTCACAGTGTTTATATAAGCAAGAAACATAAAAAAACACTTCTGATAATTCGAAGATACCCCACGTACAATCTATAAGGAAAGATAAACCAATACATATTTCTGAGAAATTGGAGATATCCCACGTGCAATCTGAATGATAACCGATACATATATTTGATAAATCGTAGATATCCTATATTCAGTCTACAAGGAATGACAAAACGACATACATCTCAGGAGATATCCCACGTGCAATCTGAATGATAACCGATACATATCTTTGATAAATCGTAGATATCCTATATTCAGTCTGCAAGGAATGACAAAACGACATACATTTCAGGAGATATCTCAAGCACAATCTATAAGGAACTAATAAACTCACGATCTACGAGCATACTAATTTCACAAATATAGTTTTAACTGAATGGAATTAATAAACTTAAACTCAATAAAAAGATTAACTTGATAAAGGTAGATCCATTTATATAGAACTGATACTTGAGTAATCTACAGCTATCCCTGGGGACTTACAAAATTATTTAATGTGTCATGTGATAGGAAAGTTATGAGCACTTCAACAGGGTAAGTCAACTCACAAACAGTTAACACTCAGCATGACATCAGAATTAGGACTGAAAGGGTTAACGCCACCGAAATTTACCCACCACCAGCTGCATTCAAAATCTCGAGTACTTTACACGACGTATTACCATGGAGAACAGTTAGAACTAGTAGAGAGTTTGGAGAACAGTTAGAACTAGTAGAGAGTTTGGAGAACAGTTAGAACTAGTAGAGAGTTTCGGATACTTCACATCACGGAAATCTACTCACGAACAGTTTTACCGCAACTTTTGATATCATAAAAGATAATCAACATATAGATCTTGATGTATGGAAACTATGCTGTGAGAAACCCCACAAGAAGTAGATGTAACAGGCACTCTAAAGGATTCGTTACAGTTTGGATGTATTTTAGTTTACATGGACTTGTTCTTGTCATTGCGTTTGAAGGCGTAAATTCGTATTTAAGAGGTGGTCAAACTTGCTTAACGAAAAGAGCCACATACTATACACTTCAGATGCTTGAGAGCCACGAGACATGAACAAATATTACACACGTTTTTATTGTAACATACACATTATGTTATATAAATATTAATAAATACATGTACGTAATAATATTTATTCATGTATGTAGTTTTTAAACTGTTAATTTATATTAGTTTTAGTAATTACAAAGTACACACATATATATACCAAATGTTTTCAAAATCCTGTCTGATTATTGTTTTAACTACATTGAGTATATTTAATTTAGTAATGAACTACGGAAACATCTAAGAAAAATACGCAAATTTGCATTTTATTAACAATAAATGAGACTTTAAAAAATAAAAATAAAAGAGGTAAAAACAGATATTTTAATGATATTTATTTGTCTTAGTAAATATCTGGTCTAAACATGGAGGAAAATATGCAAAACAATAAAATTAGAGTTATTTTAATCAGATACTGCATTACAAAATTTTAGTCTTATCATAATATTTTCCTGACACGAACAGACAGTGATACAATTATCAGGCTATTTACTGCTAGTAGAGGTCTTGTGAGTTTCCATCTTGGTTGTGAGTCGTTGAAATTCGGCTGACATATAATTAACTCTGTCAGATGTTGATTTGTAAAGATTACACGATGCTTCGACTTCACAAACTTCATTACAGAGTACAGTGATTCACAGCTGTATGTTGTACTGAAAATTGAGATAAGTCGCACGCTGGTTTCCTTCAGTTCAGGATATTTTATTTCTGGAACTTGCTTCCAGAACTCAATTGTAGAATATGATTTATGGATCATCTTTAGACCCAGGTCCTCCTGCAGTTCTATTAGCTCCATTTACACAGCAGATGATTCTGTAACTAGATGTTCGAGAACTGGACAACCATCATTGATCACATCAACCGTGAATGGATTTACAAGAAAGGCAGAGCAGGGCTTCAACTTCTGCAAGTCCTCAAACTTGTCTAGGAAATTATCAAGCAGCCCTTGTAATTTATCTTTGTATTCTTCCAGTTTGTGGTTTTTTTATTTCAATATCAGGGAATGTATTTATTGTCCTTTTGAGATTGGGAAAGTAACTGAAATTTCTTGACAATATGTCTTTGAAAAAGTCTTATTTTATTCTGAAAACTGAAAATTGTCTGAGTAAGATCAGAAACAATCTTATCCTTCCCCTGGAGTGACAAGTTGAGAGTTTGTAGGTGATTCATTATATCAGTCAGGAACATTAGATCTTGCATCCATTCATCATTTCCCAGTTGAGGATAAAACCTTTTCTTTTCTTCAAGAAAAATAATAATAGGCTTCAACCGATCCACAAACTTATTTAAGACATTGCTGGTTGACAGCCACCTCACAATGCAGTAGAAAGAGACATCACTAGGTTTATTTTCAAGCTCCATTTCTTCTATAAAATTTTTGAATTGTCGGTGGGTCTTCCCGTTTAACAGTGTAAAATTGACAGTTTCAAGAACAAATATCATGACATCTTAGTACTTGATTTACCTGGCTGCCAAGTGTTCATGATGAATAATGCAGTGAACAAGGAGAAACTCTGGAAAGCTGGGATAACTTTTCATAAGTGTAATTAATCCTGCATTTTTCCCACCATTGCAGGTGCTCCATCTGTTGCAATACTGACGAGTTTATTCAGTGGAATATCAGTATTTACACATGTAAAAACGTTTGGTATGGGTTGAGAAAATGTTTTTATGTAGAGGAGCGAACAACGTTTCGACATTCTTCAGTCATTGTCAGGTTCACAAAGAAAGAAAGAGGTAACTGACAGATAGCTGACCACATGTTTGAAGGCGATTGTGTAATTGAGTGTAGGAATGTTAAGGGCGTGCTTAGATGTTTGATTATATTTAATAATATAGGTATAAAGGTGTTCCTTTGTATTTTGGGCTCAAGTTGTTATATAAATAAGGCTTCTTTAATTTTGCGTTTGTTTATGTTTGTTTCTTTATTTAGTATTTGAGTGTTTTTTATGGTTATGTTGTGTTTATTTGATTTGCAGTATTCGAAAACGTGTGAAGATGACTTTTTGTATTCTTTGAATCTGGTTTCTCTTATTGTATTTGTTTCTCCAATATAGAAGTCGTGGCAGTTATCACATTGTACTTGATAAATAATGTTGGTGTTGTGTTTGTCAGTGTAGTTTTTACATAGTATAGACCTTAGTTTTGTGCCTGGTTTTTGAATAAATTTGATATTAACTGGAATGTCGTATTTTGTTACTAGTTTTTGCCAAACGTTGGTTAATTTTCTGCTGATGTCGATAATATATGGTATGCAGCAGTATATGATTTCGTGATTTTTTAACTTGTGGGATATATTTACTTTTGTTAGTTGGTTTTGCTTTCTGTCTAGGTGTGTGCGTATAATGTTTTCTACGGTTTGTGAAGTAAACTTATTGATGTTGATGAAGTATTGTTTTATTTTGTCTAATTCATCGTTAATTTTATCTGGTGAGCATAGTTTTATGGCTGTGTTTATTTGGTTTCTTAGTATGTTGAGTTTTTGTTTTGTTTCATGTGCTGAGTCCCACTAAATGTGTAGTCCAGTATGAGTGATTTTTCGGTGGATTTCTGTTTTGAATTGTGTATCGGTTCTTGTAATTTTCAGATTAAGAAATGATATTTGATTGCTTTCTTCCTGTTCACATGTGAAGTTAATGTTGGGATGTATAGAGTTAATGTGATTGAAAAAAATTAAGTGTGTGTCCTGTAGATGTGAATCCCACAATCGTGTCGTCTACATATCTGTATCAGTATAGTGGTGGATGTAATGCTGTGTTAATTGCTTGTGTTTCAACTTGTGTCATAAAAATATTGGCTAGAACTGGTGATACTGCGTTGCCCATGCTTAGGCCATTTGTTTGTATATAGTTGTGGTTGTTGAACTTGAAGATTGTCTTCATCGTGGTGAATTCTGTGAGGCTTGCTAATTGGTTGCTGGGAATGTCTATAGATGGGTTAGGGTCTCGGACATAGAGTTCTAAGGCTATCTTGCAGGCTTCAGTGGTTGGAACTTCTGTAAAGAGGGATATAACATCGAAACTGGCCATTAAGGCTTTGTGATTAAGTTGAGTAAGATTAGACTTGAAATTAAAAGTCTTTAAAGAATGAGCTGGTTAATGTTATATATTTGGAAAATACCCGTGGTATGTATTTACCAAGATTGTAATTAAACGATCTGGACAATCTGGTTTATGAGGTTTCGGGATGCCGTATATTTGCAGTGTGCGTGAATCGGTTTTACGTAGGTAGGAATAAAGTATTTTTGAAATTGTGTTGTTTTTCATCATTTTTAGTAGTATTTTGTTTAGTTGCGTTTCGTGTGTTTTTGTTGGATTTTTATGTATTGGTTTAAATTTGTTAGTGTATGATAAAATGTTCTTCACTTTTTGGATGTATTCACTCGTGTTCATTATGACTATAGCGTTACCTCTATCTGCTTTTAGAATTTTTATGTTTTGTCTTGTTTTAGGTTTTTAATGGAATTAATGTCTCTTTTTGTAAGATTGTTTTTCAGTTTTCTGTTTTGTGAAATTATGTTGATGGTTTTGTTGGAAAATTCTTTAAAAAAATCGTTTAAGATGTTGTTTTTAGGTGTTTCTGGAAAATATTAATTTTTAATTTTTTCTGGGAAGTTTGGCCTTTGGATGTCAATAAAATTATCTAAGTTGTCTTCTTTCTGTTAGTTATTCTTGTTTTCGTTTACTGTGGGAAGTATCAAAAGTCTCCTGGCTAGGTCTTCTAAACATGTTTTAATTTCTAAGATTGGAATGTACCTAGGTGCTATTGCGAAGTTGAGTCCTTTGTTGAGCGTTAAGTAGATGTATCTCGTCTGTGTTTAATTGTCGGTCGGATCTGTTATGAGGTTAGTCACCGGTTTGTCGTGATGTCTTTTCTGTTGTTTGCATCTTTTTTTTTCTAGTTTTTTGTTGTAGCAGATTTTTTTGTCTCTGTCATTCCTAGTGTTGATTTGGTTTATGTTTCGTTGTATAAGTCCGTAAATCTCTGGTTTAATGCAGTATTTTCCTACAACATCAGTACTGATCTGGGAGTTACGTCTTTCTGTAATGTAGTGTGAAGCTGGAGTTTGTGCCATTAGTCACTGAAGTTTTGTTTTATTAGGATTTAACATTGCAACAACTTCAGCTATATACTTCTTAACAAATTCATCATCAGACTATGGGCGTTTAGCACGAGCAATATTTCATGACCTAACAAAACTAGCGTCAGTCAATGTACCAACTTCCTAGCTGAACGTTGTCAACAGTGTCTGCTGGATATTTAGTGATGATTTTAATACAGTTAACTTGTTTTTCCGTTATTCTGATTTAGATGGATAATCCGACGAAACGTTTTTGTGGTTTGTTTCATAGTGGCGTTCTAGTTACTGGCTTTGTAATGATTGAATAATACATTGCAGATAAGACACAAAGGTTTACATCCTTTAACAGTGAATGCAAAATTTTTCTCCTACTCTGGCTTAAAATTTCTGTTTTCATCTTCATATTTTCACTTCTTACAATCTGATGATGCCATCTTACTTCACAAAATTTTCACAGACACTGATAAAAAAGTAAAGTGAAAAGAAATAATATGTTCCAACACACACAACCCAACCAAACTCTACAGCACCAAGTATCACACTAACACTCTGCTAATTTCATTACCCGCAGCACAGCCACACACGCCACAATCACGCGATCGTAAGCCACGCCCAGTAAAACTAATATTGTCAGCACCGGCTTGTATGATTCTCCAGCACAATTCCTCTAACCCCTGACTCAAATCTAGCATTAAAATTAGGGATTTAAATTCTTAAATATATTTACTCACTATGAACATTAAACTTACGTTTTCATCAAGTGGACTCTCAGTTTACACACGATAAATAATTATAACACTTAATTTTTTATTTACATTTTATATTAATTGTGTTGCTAAAAGAAACTTAGCCAACATATTTCCGCGAACCGCACATTATGTGTCAAAGAGCCACGGTTTGGCCACACCTGTCATATTGCGACGTCTTCATTGTGTATTGAAAAAAGTTTTTGATGCAGGTATTTATATACAGTCATATGAAAAAGTTAGGACACCCTATGAAAGCCTGTGTATTTGTGTAACATTTTTGGATATATAGATATTTAATCTCAATTTCAACAATACTGAAAGATTATAGGAATATAACTAAACAATTAAAACTGAAGAAAAGACTTTTCAAGATCTTCTGTTAATGTAATTCTACAAAAATGCATATTCTAACTGAGGAAAAAAGTTAGGACACCCTACCCTCTAATAGCCAGTGTTACTCCCTTTGACTGAAATAACTGCAGTGATGCGCTTCTTGTAGGCATCTACCAGTCTCTGACATCGGTCTGAAGAAAGTTTGCCCCACTCCTTAATGCAGAATTCTTTCAGCTGTGAGATGTTTGAGGGGTTTCTTGCATGTACAGCCCGTTTCAAGTCACCCCACAGCATCTCAATGGGATTAAGATCTGGGCTTTGACTCGGCCATTCCAGGACTCTCCATTTCTTAGTTTTCAGCCAGTCCTTGGTGGATTTACTGGTATGTTTTGGGTCATTGTCATGTTGCAGATTCCAGTTTTGCTTCAACTTTAATTTTCGTACAGATGGTTTCACAACATCCTCAAGCACCCTCTGATACACAGTAAAATTCATGGTGGATTCTATGATTGTGAGCTGTCCAGGTCCTGCTGCAGCAAAGCAGCCCGAAACCATGACACTTTCACCTCCATGCTTTACAGTTGGTACGAGGTTTTTTTCCTGGAATGCTGTATTTGGTTTACGCCAAACATGTCCTTTGTTCTGGTGTCCAAATAATTCAATTTTGGACTCATCTGTCCAAAGAACATTATTTCAGAAGTCCTGGTCTTTGTCTACATTCTCTCTGACAAACTTCAGTCTGGCCTTGATGTTTCTCTTAGAGAGCAAATGTTTCCTCCTTGCACACCTCTCGTGCAAGTTACACTTGTGCAGTCTCTTTCTGATTGTAGAGACATGCACTTTCACATTAACAGTAACCAGAGCCTGGTGTAGGTCCCATGATGACATGTTAGGGTGTTTGAAGACCTCTTTTAGCATCTTGCGGTCTGCTCTCGAGGTGAACTTGCTTGGACGACCAGACCTGAGCAGGTTGGCAGTTGTTTTAAAAGCCCTCCACTTGTTGACTATTTTCCGGACAGTGGAATGACTAATTTCAAAATCTTTTGGGATCTTTTGAAATCCCTTACCAGACTCATAAGCTGCTATACTTTTCTTTCTGAAGGCCTCAGACAGCTCTTTTGCTCTTACCATGGTGCTCACTCTCACTTCAACATCAGGAGCACACCAAACTAAATGTCTGAGGTTTAAATAGGGCAAGCCTCATTCAAAATGCTGAGTAACGATCTTCTAATCATGTGCATCTGGTGTGATACACCTGTGTGTGAGTTGAGCCATTTTAAGTGGGAATAAATGTGGGGGTGTTCTACCTTTTCCCTCAGTTAGAATATGCATTTTTGTAGAATTACATTTACAGAAGATCTTGAAAAGTCTGTTCTTCAGTTTTAATTGTTTAGTTATATTCCTATAATCTCTCAGTATTGTTAAAATTGAGCTTAAATATCTATATATCCAAAAATGTTACAAAAATACACAGGCTTTCATAGGATGTCCTAACTTTTTCACATGACTGTGTATTTGAGTGTCAGTAAATGTGCAGGTAAATAAATAATCATTGATATATTGATGCAAGAAAAGTTCATTACCCTAGAGGGTCAGGTTATCTGTGACCTCTTCCTCCTCCCCGTACTTGTGTTCTTGATGGATTGGTATTTATAACTGTAGAACTGAGTATTATTTTGATCCTTTTCAGGGCAATGTCCATGTATTGTGGCTCATATACAGTGATTATTTTATTCTATCAGCAGAATGTCAAGTTTGTTGGTGTCATTTTTTTTAAATACATATATATATGTATATATATTTTTATTATTATTATTTTTTATTATTTAAAATTTATATATTTTTTCTTTTTACTTATTTTTATATTTAAAATATAAGTTAACTGGGGAGAGATATTTAGGACTAGCTTTATCATGTATGAGGTACCTGTCTAGTTCGCATAGTAATTCGTTTTTATTCCAATTCTTATTAAAGTACGTTATTGTAATATATAGGAGTCTATCTGGTATGGTTGGTATGTTCGAGTATTTGTGAATGAACTGAGATGATATAGTTCTTGAAACTCTGTATGCAGTTGAGAGGAGTGTGTTTTGGATTGCTTGTAGTTTAGTTTTAATTATTTTATTGCTTACAGTTATCCATGCTGGAGCTGCATAATCTATTACAGGTCTAATATATGTTTTATAGATTTTTAGTATGTTATCTGTAGATGCTCCACTGTTTTTACCAGTTAGACTCCTAGCATAGTTAGTTCTTCGCCAGACTTTATTTTTAATTTCGTTCACATGATTCATCCAAGTTAGTTTTGAATCATAGGTCAGACCTACAAATTTTGCCGATGGGGCAATATGGAGTAGTGTGCCATTCATATGTAATTCTGGCTGTTGTTTTTTGTGTTTTGTCAATTTCCTAAAGACTACGAGTTGTGTTTTTGCTGTGTTTATTTTTATTCTATATTTTTGACAGTATTCACTTATTCTATTTAGTTGCGGTTGTATGTTAGTGGCTGCTATCGTGGGTGTTTCGGCACTTTTCCAGACTGCCACATCATCTGCAAACTGTGAAGATAATCCATGATTTGGATCCCTCAGTGGCATATTGTTTACATACATGATGAAGAGTATAGGGCTAACCACCCCCTCCTTGAGGGACACCAGCTAGTGGAGTAAAGTATTCAGAAAATGTTCCTTCAACATTTACTCTACATTTTCTATTTTACAAAAAGTTAGATAACCAGCGAATAATTCCTCGCGGTAGTTCCATTTCATTCATTCGGAACCTTAGACCATCGTGCCAAATGCTTTCTCGATATCAAGGAAGCAAGCGACAGTACATTCTTTTTTATTGAAGCTATCTATTATGGTTTCGGTTAATCTGATTAGGTGGTCTGTCGTTTGTCTAAATTTCCTGAATCCATTTTGTTCTTTTGGTAATTTTGATGTTATCTCCAAGAATGTGGAGAGTCTATTACTGATTAGTTTTTCAAGAATTTTGTCTTCACTGCTGGTCAGGCTGATTGGTCGGTAGCTATTAGGTTTATTTGCCGGCTTTCCTTCCTTATGGAACAATAATATATTTGCAAGCTTCCAAGAAACTGGGATGTATCCTGAGGATAGAGATAGGTTAAAAAGTGAATTTAGGTGGTCAAACAATTTCGGAGTGCCCTTTTTTAGAAGGATAGCTTGTATTTCATCTTCACCTGGTGCTTTGTTTTTTGTGTTTTTTATTGCTTCGAGTAGTTCGTGAAGGGATATTTCATTTGTTAGTAACGTGCTTGTATAATCTGTGTCGGAACTTGTATTTGTATCAGTCATGTTCATTGGAAAAATTGGTTCAAATTGATGTTTATTGTTTAATATGTGATTAGTGACTTTATTGTAGAAATATGTATTCATATCTGGATCAGTGTGAGTTTTAAAAGTATTTTGGAGTTGATCTTTGAAAGCTTCGGCTATTTCTTTATTTGTGTGTGCTATAGTATTATTATGTTCGAGTGGAGGATATTTCTTTGTGTCTGTATTTTCATTTGTGAGTCTTTTAAGATGTGACCAGAATTTTTTCGGGTCAGTTTTATCATTTAGTTTAGTGCAGTAATTGTCCCATTTATTTTATTTTTGTTGTTTTATTTGTGTTCTGATGTGATTTCTAATGTTTATTTGCGTTTTGGTTTCTCTGTCTCTTGTTATCATGTACTGTCTTCTTAACTGTCTTCGTTTTTTGATTAGATTGATTATTTCTGAGGTGGGTTTACATGTGTTGTTTTGGTATTGTTAACTTGGCTGCTTTCTGAAGGCACTCCGTAATTGTTTGACAGTAGTTATCCATTTCAATATGGGTTTTAACTTCTTTTATAACTTTATTATGTAATAGGTTGTCTAATTCCTGTTTGTAATTTTGCCAATCTGCTTTTCTGTAATTAAATTTTTCTTTCCTAAATGTTATATTTTTATGGGGGCGAGATCGAAGACAATATATTGGAAGGTGATCACTGTCAACATCTTTTTCCACTTGAAATTTTATTATTTTCTGGCTCAGATTATATGTACACATACACAGGTCTAGTATGTCACTGGAGTTAATGGCATACGCTGTATGTGTAGGGGTGGTATCATTTAATAAGACTATATTGTTATCATATATGAATTCTACCATTGTTGTTTGAGCTCCGGCATCCAAAGGTAACATTTTTACCAGTTAAGTCACCCATGACTATGGAGTTTTGGTTGTGGGGAAAGATTCTGCTGAGTAATGCCATATCTAGTTGTTTATTAGGTGAGCAGCAAATTCCTGCTGCAGTTACTTTAGTTTTATTTCTTTGCAGGATATCGACAGTAACATGTTCGTTGTTACTGTTCAATTTAATTTATATTACTGATAGCTCCATTTTGTAGAGCAGCATAATGCCTCTGTTTTCATCATTTTTATTTATTCTGTCTTTTCTTATTGTTGAATAATTTGGTATTTTAAATCTATTGTTATTGTATATCAGAGTTTCGCTTACTATTATAATATGGGGGTTAGTTTCTTGTATTAGATCTTCGATCTCATGTTTCTGTTCTTGCTGTTTGTGGAGTTCTTTTCCTTTTAACATTTCTGCATATGTGGTTTTAGTTGTTTTATTAAATTCTGTTGATATGTCTGTTTTTGGTAGTCTGTATTTGGTTGATTCTGTTCTGATGATGGTGTTCTTATCTGATAAATACGTTGTTTTATTTGTTTGTATTTATCACATCCTTTATAATTGGCTGTGTGGGTTTCACCACAGTTACAACATTTGGGTGTTGTTTCTTTATCTTTTATACACTGGTTGATATGGTGTTCCCCGCCACAGCCGCAGCACCTCGGTGTTGCTAAGCAGGCTGCAGAAACATGTCCATATCTTTGGCAATTGTAACATTGTGTAACTACTATTGCGGGAGTTTTAAGCTGTTCTACTTGGTATTTTTTATACCAAAGCATTATTCCATTAGTTATTAGTTTTAGTATGTTGTAACTGTCGTCTATGTTTATACGTATAAGATTAGTGGGTGCCTGTGTTTTTTTTTTAGATTATTCGCTGTATATTATTATGTGGAATGCCTTGTTCGTCTAAAGCAGGGGTGTGCAACATTTTTCGTCGGTGGGCCATATAACCAACTTCATCAATCAAGAGGGGCCACTTAAAAAACAAGCTTATTCGTGTACATGCACAATAAATTAAAAAAAATTCTCAAAATGCAAGCAATAATATTTTATATTTTTGCATGAGTGATCATTTTAGTGCGACACTTGAAATTTAGAGTCCTTGCAGAGCTTGTCAATATCAGCTTTGACAGAAGTGGTTGCCACTCTTAACTGACTGGTCAAATGTTCATCAGTCAGCTGACTTCTACATTTGGTTTTGATGAGCTTCATTTTGGAGAAAAATTGCTCACAGCAGTAGGTGCTACCAAAAAGGGAGGCAATTCTTTGTGCATGACGGAACAAATTGGGAAACTTTTCACGTACACAGAGTTTGTAAAAGTCTATCAAACTGTTTTCAGAGAATTTCCTTTTAGTGTCCATGTCAGCCTGCAGTTCAATGAGTTCCATTTGGCAATCATCAGGACTGTCTTCCACTGCCAAATCAAAAGGTTGAGCGAACAATTTCAATCTAATTTCAGTTTGTCTGAAATCTGGAAATCTGTTTGCAAACTCATCACGCAGCTTTTGTACACTGGTTCCATATTTGGTGCAATCCAGATTAGGAAATTCCAGTTTCCTTGTTGCAAGACATGTAAAATGGGTCAATATGGCTCTTCTCAACTGAACCTGGAAAAGTTCCATTTCTTCTCAAAAGCACAAATATGCTCAAACAACTTATTCACAAGTTGACTTTTCCCTTGTAGTTTTAAGTTTAAATCAGACAGATGCTGTGTAATGTCTGTGAGGAATGCTAAGTCATTCAGCCAGTTCTCATTGCTCAAGAAGTCCACATTCTGACGTTTGCTCTCCATGAAGAATTTAATCTCCTCTCGCAGATTCCAGAATCTCTTCAAAGTAGCAGCTCTACTAAGCCAACGTACAGCAGAGAAGTACAACACATCTGAATACTCACTGTCCAGCTCATCTAAAAAAGTTTTAAATTGTCGATGATTTAATCCTCGTGTTCGAATATAATTTACGCATTGGACGACATTTTTCATGACTTCTGCAAAATCCAGAACTTTGGTGCACAAGCTCTCTTGGTGAATAATGCAATGGCTTACAACTACGTCTTGTGCTCCAATTGCAGTTAGAAATTTCTTGGTGAATCCATTTGTCCTACCTGTCATGGAAGGAGCACCATCTGTTGTAACACCACATAATTTATAAGGATTCAGTTCAAACTTTTCTACAACCTTAAGCACTTGTTCACAAATATCCTGTCCTGTGGTTGTGGAGGAAAGGCTTGCCATATCTAAAACTCTTCGAAAACATCAAAGCCTGCAGTAACAGCTCTGATGAAAATGACAAGTTGGGATGTGTCATTGATATCAGTGCTTTCATCCAAAACCAGACTGAAAGCTTCACACGAATTCAATCTCTCTTTCAAAGTTTCTTTGATGTCCTCTGAAAGATCTTTTGTCCTGCGTGAGACAGTAAAGCGGGAAAGGCTAGTTTGCTCCACCAAATATTTTTTCTCTGGACATGCATATTCTGTGAATATTGTTAAACAATTTTTAATAAATTCTCCATCACTGAAAGGCTTTCCCTTTTCTGCCATACATTCACAAAGCTTAAAACTCAGTTTTGTCACCAGTTCTGAATTTTTCTTGAAAGTGGTAAAAACACCTTGTTGCTTTTCAATGGATGTTTTTAAATGTTCAATTTTGTCCTTTCGTGCCTGACCAACAATTTCATCAAACTGGGAGGAGTGCTTAGTTGCGTAATGTCGCTTAATATTGTACTCTTTCATGACTGCAATTGTAGTTTGACAGACGAGGCAGACAACACCTTGATTATGTGGGACAACAAGATATTTTGTGCACCATTCACTGTTGAATAACCTTCCCTCATCATCAATTTTTCGTTTCTTAACTGCTGACATTTTACTAGCCCTGAAATCAAAACAAAATTATTCTCACGAAAATAGCAAAGTAGAAAAAACATAGAATTTATTTACACATGGAACCTCTTATGGACAGAAACACATGTTTCTAAATTGGCATCCCGATCATAGCCTTCCGGTACTTAAATTAATTGAGAATAGCAAAATACAGTGTGACCTCGCCTATTCGCGGCCCCGCATATTCGCGGGTTATGCGCGAACTGCGTTTTTGTAGGTCACAGAGACTGAAAGGGGCTTTTCGAGGAGATTTCTGTTGTATTTACTCAATCAAGCTGTTTTATCAATTGTCGTCTTCACCAAACAAGATTGACTGCTTTTGGCTGACTGCCTCAGCTTCCCAACAACGCAAACGGCAAAGCACAGCCCGGTAACGCACGGTACAATTTAGTGAAATACATAACAGTATGCAATATTGCTACATTATTACTGCATCAATGAGTATAAGTATCATTAGTGTTTGGGAAGCATTTCATATAGTATATAATCGCATACATATACGTTTTAAAACTGCGTCCAATATTCGCGGTTTTTTCGCTATTCGCGGAGGGTAAAGAACATAACCCCGCGAATAACGAGGTCACACTGTACATAGAATCAGATGCATCTGAAAGCAAAAATTTTAATAAATTCAGTAAAGTCACAACAATATGCTAAATAATAATCAATTTACCTTCAATCTCTTGTAGTAACTGTAAAAGGTAATAAAATTTTCACCAATAATGAATGACGGACAGCAGAGGTTAGGGAAAATTGTCGCCAGCGGGCGAAGGCGAAGTTCAGGACGTTGAGTCGTAGACAATAGTGCTAGTGCACGTCACCTATTCATGCCCTAAGGAGGCCGACCAATCGAATTCGGCCTGCTCCTCTCTAGCAAAGATAATTTTAGAAGTTTGTCGAGTTGAAGCCTGGGAATCCCGTAGGATCGATGCTTTTAAAAATATTCCATTTGCGTTGGATTACAGATCAGGCCACATGGTTAGATTACAACAACTAGGGCCACACTAAATGGCTTGGCGGGCCGGGTTGTGGCCCGCGGGCCGCCTGTTGCACACCCCTGCACTAGAGGGTTTGTTTTGAATTTTGCGCAAAGCTGCACGAGGGTTATCTATGCTAGCCGTCCCTAATTTAGCAATGTTAAGACTATAGGGAAGGCAGCTAGTCATCATCACCTCCACTGACTCTTGGGGTACTCTTTCACCAACGAATAGTGGGATTGACCGATACGTTATAACGCCCTCACGGCTGACATGGCAAGCATGTTTAGTGTGATGAGGATTCGAACCCGTAGTCCTCAGATTACGAGTCGAGTGCCTTAACCACCAGGCCATGCCAAGCCCATTCACGAGGAAATTAGTTTCTTTGTCATGCTTTACAGCAAAGTTACAAGTTATTGCTTGGTTTTTTTAAGTTAAAAAACGAAACGGAACTAAAAATCAAACACAAGCATTAAAACAAAAGTTGATAAATTTAAAACAAAAGTTAATTTTATAGGAAAGAATCGATTTATCATCTTAAATATGCGTATAAAGGAGCCGACACTTTTCGTGTGTGATGAATTGAGAAAAACCGTAGTTGTAATAGAAAAACTTAGTTTTAATAAAGGAGAAAAAGACAGAAACTTAGCTTCTGTTTATCTCAAACAAACAACACTTAACTATCAACTGGTATTGATGCACAGTTAAACTAATCTGTTTTTAGGTAACTGAAACATAACTATCAACTGGTATCCGTGCACAGTTAAACTTATCTGTTTCTGAATAACCGAAGCTTAACTGTTAACTGGTTTCCATGCAGAGTTAAACTGATCTGTTTCTAGATAACTGAAACTTAACTATCAACCAGTATTGGTGTAGAGCTAAATCAAGTTTATAGACTATGAAGTAGTCGTTTTGATCTGATTGTTAAAAAAACTTACACTTCAAATGAACCTACCTACTCAGGAACTTCCATATGTTCCGACGATTAACCAGCCATCCACTCATCACAGACTCTGTGATTCAACTCCACTAGCTTCCAGTAGATGGGCAGGGTTATGCAAGTCCACCCAAAAGATAAACACCATAGCAAGTGCTTTTGCTTGGACATCATCCAGGACAGAAAGGGTGAAGCATCCATTTCATTCGTGGTTCGGTGGGAAACTGGTGAATGAATTATTGGTACCTGTTGATGACTCAAGAAATGTCAGCCAACAAACAGTGAAGTAAGCAGAGTGGACTACTTACACCAAAAAAATTTAATACTTATTCGAGCTCTCTCAGGACTGAGTAGAACTTGGTATGTACCTTTAAAGTGTCAAAGGGGAGAGGATGAGTTTCTTGTTGGCATACGTGCAGTAGAACCCTGGCAAACCTCACAATATACCAAATCCTCCCAGTGAAACCACACTCTGGCTCGTGGATGCCAACTGAAACAAACATCAGAGGAAAGGTATATTTCTGGGAAATGTCATTCACAAAACGAAACTGGTCATCTGTCAAGTGAGATCTAGTGGTGACATCTTTGAAATAGATGTGGTGCAGATGTTATCTATCACTTTTACCTATGCAAAGAGAGAACTGATATTCCTTTGAAGAGTCATTCGATCTTAACCAGATCGGACAAAGGAAAAGCTGAATGCACAATCTATGTAGTGGATGAAACAACAGCACCTTTGTAGAAACACATTGTTCCATGGTTTACTAAGAATAGTTCTGATGTTTTGGCACCACGTAATGCAGTTATACAAGCTATGCACGAAATAAATTATTCCCCATGTATAAACCAGGAAACATCAATTCCTACTGTTGTTTGTAGTTAACCACAAAGCTTCACAATGGACTATGTGCGATGTACCCACCGTGGGTATCAAAACCCAGTTTTAGTGCTATAAGCTTATGGACTTACCACTGTACCAGAGGGAGCGTGTTCTTTTGTAATCGTGAGTGATCTGCTATCTACCTGTAAAGTGCAATGGTTATAGGAATGGTGAGTGTAAAAGAAACTGATGTTAGCAGTCATCTTGGCTGGCATTCATCACACTATGGCTGTAAGTAAATATGTGGTTACTAATACATCGTCTGTGGAAAATTTTTCAAGTAATCTAAACCCAACATTATTGTTTTCATTACTGGTTGATAAATTTCATAACACTATTTTATGTCAGCAGATGAGTTAGAGTTAGGGTTGTGTGAATGAATTTACTTCAGCACACGATATTACTCCTGTCCTAACACTTGTCTAGTGGCTCAGTGGTTAGCCTGAAGACATGTAATGTCAAAACTGGGCAAAACAAAATTATGTCATTGTTCTTCAGAATAAAACAAACAAATGAACAATTTGCCCTAAGATGGCTGACAATTTAACAAAGTAGACCTTTTCCAAGTCCTACAAGGCATCATTCAAAAACTCAATTTCTTATTTTTGCCTAAAAATGGTTTTTACTCGTTCTTTGCATAGTGAGAGACTGTCATTTAGTAGCTGCTTTTTGTTTTCTTACTTGATATATATTTCACCCTAAGAAGGTTTTCTTGAGCTCTGATTGGCTCTAACCCTTGTGGATTGGTTGTATGTATATGTTTCAGTACAAATTAATTTTATTTGAATTTCCCCACAATGAAAATCATTAAAATTACTAAAACAAAATGACTGCTAACAAACCTGTGTTGCTTATTATGTGTTCACTGAGAACGATAAATAAAAGGCTTCCACTTATCAAAAGCATCAGATTTTAGGCCTAACTTTGAAGTTGATCACTGTACTTAAACATGGCCTATTGTATAATTGAAGTACCAATGAATAAAAGTTGTTTTTTAGTAACATTAGTTAAAATGATTAGAGCAGTACCAAGCAGAACAGTTTCAAGTTCACATGATCAATTTATTAATAACAATCATATAATCAGTCAATAGCTTTGATCACATAATGTGAGATCAATGAGAAAACTTTACACTGATGCAGAAAGTTGGTCCAAAGTGGTCCACTATTGTAATTAAAAGTAATTTCTACCCACTTACTTTTAGTTACACTAATTATTTGTTTCTCCATTAAACCCCATCTTTCTTTCAGTTGAAACCTAATAATGCCAAGAAATATATTCATAAAAAAAAAAATAATTTTTGTAAAATTTTGGGGAAAATTGTCTACAATGGAAGAAAAGTTACAAATAACTTATGTATCAAATTACAGTTAAATTTGGAACAATTTATGCAGAATATTATTAAAAGAAAAAAGCTTTCATAATAAAACGTAAAAATGATCAAAGTTAATTCAATGGTTTTGATTGGTAGAAATCTTTTAAATTTATACACAAGTTATCAGTTAAAGTTACAGGAGAAATCATATACTGAACACCAACTATTGTTTGGAAAAAACAGTTTGAAATATGAAAACCTTTAGAGAAATCCCAAATGTTTGTGAAGGATATTTTAATGGTATTACTACCCCTTACAAAATTTATAATAAGCAACATGATAATCACAAACACATTTATTCACGTTGTAGGAAACTGGCAGTATAACAACTTCACTGGTAAGGACAGGAAGGAGAAAATCACCAATATACTGCTCTTGAACAGAGGTTATGGTGCACACTTGAGAGATTCAACAAAGTGCAATGCCAACATTTAAATCTGGCTTATGTGTAAGTCGTACTTCTTACTTACTTTAATCTTACAATGGTACAAAGTATGCATTTTCTTCCAACTTGCTGAACCAAATAACATCACTTAGAAAATTGTGCTTTCATCAATGTTTGATTACTCCTGAACCAACCATTTCCTTCCACATCATCAGTCAAATACCATTATCAAGAGAACTATGCTAAACTATCATCAACGTTTTTTTGTCTCCAAAACCACCTCCTTCCTCATCATCAGTCAAATAACATGATGAAGAGAACTATCCTTAGCTTTTGTCAATGTTTGATGTCTCCAATACCATTTCTTTCCCTATCATCAGTCAATTACCATCACCAAGAGAAGTAGGCTAAGCTTTAATCAATGTTTGATGTTTTCCAAACCACTTCCTTCCTCATCATCTGTCAAATACTAACAACAGGAGAACTAGATTAGCTTTTGTCAATGTTTGATGTCTTCTGAACCACTTCCTTCCTCATCATCTATCAAATACTATCACCAAGAGAACTAGGCTAAGCTTTCATCAATGTCTGATGTCTTCTGAACCACTTCCTTCTTTACCATCAGTCAAGTACCATCACCAAGAGAACTAGGCTAAGCTTTCATCAATATCTGATGTCTTCTGGACTACTTCCTTTCCCATCATCAGTCAAGTACCATCACCAACAGAATTAGGCTAAGCTTTCATCAATCTTCTATTATCCCAAACCACTTCTTTCCTCATCATCTGTCAAATACTATCACCAAGAGAACTAGGTTAAGCTTTTGTCAATGTTTGATGTCTTCCGAACCACTTCCTTCCTCATCATCGGTCATGACATTGACTAAAGTGCCCACAACTTTGCCAAGGCTACCTGCCATGTGGAACAGACTGTTTACCCCAGATGATCCTGCACCTGTAATAATAAAGATAAAATTTGTAACCCTTAAGTTGGATCTATGGAACATACATAAATGTTTCTAATATCACACCCTAGCTCTAATTATAATCTATGAGACTTGGAGAACAAGACAACTGTGCCAAATATTTATTAAGAACCAACAAGTGATTACCACCAAATTGTTATGGTAATGAAAAAGTTTAAATAATTTGAAATTGCACTTTGATGTTCAATTCCTTTATTGCAATACCGTGTTAAGTGCTGTGTTCACTTTCCACTTTTCTTATTGGTTATATGTTAAATATTTTTGCTTGATTTATAATTTATAGTTATACTCGTGTTACAAAACTCCCCTTCTCTCAGGTCAGTGTGCTAATTTTTTTAATCTTCTTCACTTTCAGTCTAGTGTACAAATATGTAAGCACGTAAAGATGTACAAACATGCAACAAAGGAAATTTAGCTTCATAAAACAACCAGAGTTACTACATCTGTATAGCAGTTGAATGTATAAATCAGAACAGGGATGAAAAGTAACTGTTTGTTAGATGGAGATGAAAGACTGTTAAACCATTTTAAGATTGTATTCTTCTATTTAAAAAGTGATGATATGTCTAGCATTAATCAACTAATTAATTATTAGATAACTCAAATCATCATAATTTTTAATGTAACAGAGAAATTAATAACAAGGATGTTCTCTAGGACACACCTAATGAAATTATTTAATTTGAAATGTTTGATAATGCTGGATAAATAATTACAGAAATGTTTGTTAGGATACAAACAGAGACTTATTAATCTTTCTTGTAACACTGATTAAACAAAACTGTACTACTTTAGATAACATCAATCTAAAATCAACCAAAGATGAACCAGTTTTACCCAACAGCAGCTCTGACACATCAGTTTTATGTATCTAGCAACAATATTTGTGAACCAGTTTTCCCATACAACTGCCTTTTCAAATATATTTCATTTATGTACCGACAGTTCGTATGAACCAATTTTTCCAAACAGCAGCTCCAACAAGCCAGATTTGATTCACATTTCTGACAAACCATTTTACCTGATTCTGGAGTTGTACCATTCTTCCAAGCTGTGTGGTCAGAAGAAAAGCTTCGTCCTCTGGTCAGAGAAGGTTGGGGTGTCGTATAAGGAGAAGTTTGTAATGACACCGAGTTACTACGTAATAAACCTGAAGATGGCTGAACAGAAAAAATAAAGTAATTTCAGATGAATACATGTAATACAAATAAATGTTTTAAAAGTTTTCATTAAATAAGCAGTTTTTATCATACTTAAAATATATTGATCTTAACATCTATAACTAACAGTCATTATCTCTAGTTCTAATAATTAACATTATTCACACCAGCAGATCAGGCAAGAAATCATGTAGTCTAATGGCATAACAACGTGTTTTAATGGACAATATTCATACTAATAACATACACTATAATGTCATCAGATGAGAAATGCAGTTGTAAAAAAAAATGATAATAGTGTAATCCAAATGGAGAAGTACAGCTACGTAATCATTAATGGATTTAAAATATTTGAAAAGGTACTCATCGTAACTCAAGTCAGATCTATCCAGTGATGTACTTAATGTATGCAGAATTTGACTGCAATTTCTAACTAGGTTGTAGTTAGATGTTAGAACAGTTTTTACAACTGGAAACAACACTGGTTCCCCTACTTCCAATTATGTTAGTCAGTGTGTGGTCCAAGTATTTTGGTGCAATCCCTAATGCTGTACCACTGACCATGTGAAGGCAAATGGTCAGCAGCAATCTACTGCTATTTTAATACACAGAACAATACGAATTCATATCAACAAGGCAAACAAATGCAAGTCCATAAAATTCCATACAGTACACAAATTAATCAAAGTAACTTGAAATTAATTAGAATATTTCTAAGAAATTAGGTATAATAAAAATAATTGTCACTACAATCATTAAGCCACAAAGGCTCAATTTATAATTTAATTAAAGTTCCTTTTTATGACAGTAAAAATAAGTATTTCACTTAACAGTGACCTGACCAAAAAGTGATATTCTACTTCACATCTTCCAAAATGTTAAACATAATAAAACCTAACAATAACTACAACTTCACTATCTAACATATCTACTCAACACTATACAATCAAGGCAAGTAAACAAAAATCTACTTCAGTATAAACTTTAATATTACAAGAAAATTGAACAAACTTCATTTTGTGCTCCAAGTAACAGAAAGTTAGTATTAGTGAGAAATAGTAAATGGCCTGTAAATAAAAAACTAATTAGAAAAGCTCAGTTATCAGTTGTCATTACACAACAGAACGTTTTACAGATTTACAACTTATGATATTGGATTTCAATACAGTACAGAACTCTTAACATAATTTACAAATTAAGATATTGGCTGTCATTACCCTACAGAACTTTTATCTGATTTACAACTTATGATATTGGCTGTCATTCCCAAACAGAACTTTTTACTGATTTTCAACTGATGATATTGGCTGTCATTCCCTAACAGAACTTTTAACTGATTTAAAACTTAAGATATTGGCTGTCATTACCATACAGAACTATTTACTGATTTACAACTTATAATATTCGATGTCATAACCTTACAGATCTTTTTACCGATTTACAACTTATGATAATGGCTGTCATAACCTTATAGAACTTTTAACTCATTGACAACTAATGATAATTGCTGCCAATATCTTACAGAACTCTTTACATTATTTACAAATTAAGATATTGGCTGTTATTACCTTACAAAACTTTTAACTGATTTACAACTTATTATACTGGCTGTCATAAACTGACAGAACTTTTAACTGATTTATAACTTATGATATTGGCTGCCATTACCTTACATAACTCTCTACAAATTTGAAACTTATGATATTGGCTGTCATTCCCAAACAGAACTTTTTACTGATTTTCAACTGATGATATTGGCTGTCATTACCTAACAGAACTATTTACAGATTTACAACTTAAGATATTGGTTGTCATTACCTTAGAGAACTTTTCACAGGTTTACAACTTATGATATTGGCTGTCATTACGTTACAGAACTTTTTACTGATTTACAACTTATGATAATGGCTGTCATTCCCAAACAAAACTTTTAACTGATTTGAAACTTAAGATATTGGCTGTAAATACCTAACAGAACTATTTACATAATTTACAACTTATTATATTGGCTGTCATTACGTAACAAAAGTTTTACCCGATTTACAAATTATTATATTGGCTGTCATTAAGTTACAAAAGTTTTTACAGATTTACAACTTAAGATATTGGCTGCTATTTCCTTAGAGAACTCTTTACAGATTTACAACATATGATGTTGGCTGTCAATACCTTACAGAACTCTACATAATTTACAATTTATGACATTGACTACCATTAACATACAAACATTTTTATTGATTTTCAACTTATGATAATGGCTGTCATTACCGTACAGAACTATTTACTGATTTACAACTTATAATATTCGATGTCATAACCTTACAGATCTTTTTACTGATTTACAACTTATGATAATGGCTGTCATAACCTTATAGAACTTTTAACTCATTGACAACTAATGATAATTGCTGCCAATATCTTACAGAACTCTTTACATTATTTACAAATTAAGATATTGGCTGTTATTACCTTACAAAACTTTTAACTGATTTACAACTTATTATACTGGCTGTCATAAACTGACAGAACTTTTAACTGATTTATAACTTATGATATTGGCTGCCATTACCTTACATAACTCTCTACAAATTTGAAACTTATGATATTGGCTGTCATTCCCAAACAGAACTTTTTACTGATTTTCAACTGATGATATTGGCTGTCATTACCTAACAAAACTATTTACAGATTTACAACTTAAGATATTGGCTGCCATTTCCTTAGAAAACTTTCTACATATTTATAACTTATGATATTGGCAGTCATTAACTTATAGAACTTTTACCTGATTTAAAAACTTATGATATCCGCTGTCATTACCATACAGAACTTTTTATTGATTTACAACTTATGATAATGGCTGTCATTACCCTATAAATCTATTTACAGATTTACAACTTATAATATTCAATGTCATTATTTTACAGAACTTTTAACTAATTTACAACTTATGACATTTTCTGTCATTACGTTACATAATTCTTAAGAGATTTACAACTTATGATATTGGATGTCAATACCTTACAGAATTCTTTACATAATTTACAACTTATGATATTTGTTGTCATTACCGTGCAGAACTTTTCACGGGTTTACTACTTATGATATTGGTTGTCATTATCTTACATAATTCTTTACGGATTTACAACTTTTATTGGCTATCATAATTTTACAGATCTTTTTACTGATTTTCAACTAATGATATTGGCTGTAATTCCCTTTAAGAACTCTTTACATAATTTACAATTTATGATACTGGCTGTCATAACCGTACAGAACTTTTTACTGATTTACAACTTATGATATTGGCTGTCAATACTTTACAGAACTCTTTGCATCATTTACAACTTATGATGTTGGTTGTCATTACCTTAGAGAACTTTTCACAGGTTTACAACTTATGATATTGGCTGTCATTACGTTACAGAACTTTTTACTGATTTACAACTTATGATAATGGCTGTCTTTACCTTACAGAACTTTTAACTGATTTAAAACTTAAGATATTGGCTGTAAATACCTAACAGAACTATTTACATAATTTACAACTTATTATATTGGCTGTCATTACGTAACAAAAGTTTTACCCGATTTACAAATTATTATATTGGCTGTCATTAAGTTACAAAAGGTTTTACAGATTTGTAACTTATGATGTTGGCAGTCATTACCTTACATAACACTTTACATAATTTACAACTTAAGATATCCGCTGTCATTACCTTACAAAACTATTTAGTGATTTATAACTTATAATATTCAATGTCATTACCTTACAGAACATTTAACTAATTTATAACTTATGACATTGTCTGTCATTACATTATATAATTCTTTAGAGACTTACAACTTTTAATAGTAGCTGTCAAAACCTTTCAGAACTCTTTACATAATTTACAACTTATATTGGCTATCTTTACCTTACAGATCTTTTTACTGATTTTCAACTGATGATATTGGCTGTCATTCCCTTACAGAGCTATTCACAGATTTACAACTTAAGATATTGGCTGCCATTTCCTTAGAGAACTCTTTACAGATTTACAACTTATGATATTGGTTGTTGATACCTTACAGAACACTACATAATTTACAACTTGTGATATTGGCTGTCATTAATAATAATAATAATAATAATAATAATAATAATAATAATAATAATAATAATAATAATAATAATAATATTTATTAAGCAATAAATTAGACACAAAAAATCAAATAACAATATAAAACCATCAAAAAAGAGTTAACTCGTCCTGTGATGGTTAAACACATAATAAAGTAAAATCAAAATAAAATTCCCTGAATATTATCATCAGTATTTAAGATCCATTGTTTTAAGTATTTCTTTTGATTAACACGATTAATAGAAGATCTTATACTATAAGGAATAAAATTATGAATACGAGGTGCCAACTAAAGATATTGATGAAGTGTAACTGTTTTACGTGGTGTGGGTACATTAATTGGAAAAAAAGATTGAAGTCGTGTAAAATATGAAGTGACTTTAAAAGGCCTATTAAAAGAAACATGCATTGTAGATAAAGCTAAAAAATATAAATAAAGTTTACCATATGAAAGAGGGGAGTTAAATTTACTGAAATCGGTATCAAGCCTATGGGTAAAAATAAGATAGAAAACACTTTTTTGCAACTTGTGAATAGGAATTAAAAAAGTCTTATATGTGCCACCCCAAATTGAAATACAATATTGTAAGAAAGATTGAAAGAGAGCATAATATACACTTAACAAAATATGATAAGGAGCACAATGACTAAGTTCAAAAATTAGCATAGAGCTATATTTTAATTTATTAACTAAAGAATTAATATGAAATTGCCAATTTAATTTTCGATCTAAAATAATTCCTAAATATTTAACAGAGGAAACTTGAGTCAATTTAGGACACTTACAATTAGGGTAAGTATAACAATCACTGGAATGATAAAAAATAGAAGGAAAAGCTGGAATGACACCATAAAGGTTAAACTGAAGAAGAAAAGATTTAGATATATTTAAGGATAAGCCATTACAGAAAAGCCAATTTTTAATTTTATTAAGATCACTAGAAATAATGGCTTCATTAATTAGATTTGGCTTACTATAAACAACAGCAATATCATCAGCATAGGCTTGGATATCTCCAAAAACTGTTGGTAAAGAATATCATTTATATAAATGAGAAATAATAAAGGGCCCAGAACAGAACCTTGTGGTACTCCAACATTAATTGTAAGCCAATCACTATAATTATTATGGATACAAACCGATTGCTTTCTATTGTGAAAGTAAGAAAAAACCAATCAAAACAATGCCTCTAAAACCATAATAAGATAATTTATTTAACAAAATTTTATGATTAACAGAATCAAAAGCTTTGGCTAAATCAAGAAAAACAGCAATTGGATGAAGATCAGAATCCAAAGCTTCTGTAATACTTCCCACAAGTTTAGCAACAGCAACCTCCGTTCCAAGCCCAGGCCGAAAGCCAAATTGAGAAGGAGACAAAACTGAATGTCTATCAAGAAATGATAAAATTCTAATCATCATAGATTTTCAAATAGTTTAGAGAAATGTATTAATAAGGAAATAGGTCTATAATTCGTAAAATCAAAAATATTACCAGATTTATAAATAGGAATGACCAATGATAACTTGAAAGCATTAGGAAACTTCCCTTGAGTGAAAGATAAATTAATTAAAAAGTCAAAATTGGTGCAAAAGATTAGCATTAGCTTTCAAAATCTTAACCGAAACACCATCTACACCATTAGAAGCTGAATTTGATAAGGAGAAAATATTATTCATAGTTTCAGATACAGTAACAGGATATAGGTAACAAGAAGAAGAAGGAGCAGGAGGCATGCCCTGAGAACAAAATTTAAGATCGGAGCAAGTAGATTTAGCAACATTAACAAAAAATAATTCAAATCAGATAAATCAGTAGTACCAAAATTACAAAATTTCTTATTTTTTTTTTAACATCAATAATAGAGTTAACAATATTCCAATTCTGTTTAATAGTTTTAGCATTCTTAAACAGGTTATGATAATAAGTCCATTTAGTCTTACGGGTCAAGCTAACAACATAATTCCTTAAACACTTAAATCTAATCTTTAGATAAATATCATCAGGAAATTGATGTACTTTCTTTTTTAACTTATCTCTTTTAATCATTAACAAAACCAATTCACTGGTAATCCATGGCTTAATTTTTCTAAACTTTTGTGACACAGAAACAGTAGTAGTACAACTTTGAATACAATCAGTTAACACTTCAGCAAAATTATCATAAGCAACATTAACATCAGAACAATTCATAATACAGGACCAATCTGAAAAATTCAAACAAGAACTCAAATCATTAAACTTAATCTTTTGAACATTTGAAACATGTTCTAGATCCGATAAAATGTCTATACATAAAACAATTGGAAAATGATCGGTCAAAAACTCTCAACAATATAAGAATAACAATTTTAACAGTATTTCCACTAATTAAAAAATGATCAATACAAGAATTAGTAACATTGGTTATCCGTGTAGGAGAAGAAATAATTATACGAAGATTGTTCTCAGACAAAAACTTAAAATATGCATTCTTATAACAAACATCATCAAATGCCAAAACATCTATATTAAAATCACCAACCAGTATATTAATATCATATTTGTATATATTCAATTCTAATGAAAGCTCATCAATAAATTTCAATACAGGCAATCTAGGAGATCGATAAACAACAAAGAGATTAAATTTCTTATTTTGAATCATACAAAATAAAATTAAAGCATCAGACTTAATGTACTGTACTTCTTTTATCATAGTCAGTATCTCAAATTTAACAAAAACTGCCACTCCACTAGCCTTATTTAGACCAGAAGATGAAGAATAAAAGGAGTAACCTGGAATCTAAAAGGAAACAAATCCATCCTCAACAAACCAAGTTTCAGAAAAAGCTATTATATGAAATTTAACAACGCTTGATTGTAAAAAACAAGAAATTGGTCAACATTTTGAGTAAGACTTCGAATGTTAACATGTATTAAATTTAAATGACCAACAGAAAAAACATTTGGTAAATCAGAAAGAGAAGACAAAGTTGGTGTAACACCAACAATATCATCAAAATCATCAGCCATTGCAGTAATTATAAATTATTAAAATCAATCAAGCAGCATAAAACAATGGGCTGAGTAGTTTCTGATTTCCTAATGAGAATATTACCATTCGATACCCAAAGAAATTTTTATTGATTTTCAACTTATGATAATGGCTGTCATTAACTTACAGAACTATTCACTGATTTACAACTTATAATATTCGATGTCATTACCTTATGGAACTTTTAACTGATTTACAACTAATTATATTGGCTGTCATTACATTACAGAACTTTTTACTGATTTTCAACTGATGATATTGGCTGTAATTCCCTTACAGAACTTTTAACTTATTTACAACTTAAGATATTGGTTGTCATTACTTAACAGAACTATTTACAGATTTACAACTTAAGATATTGGCTGTGAATACCTTTCAAAACTCTTTACATAATTTACAATTTATGATATTGGCTGTCATTACTTTAGAGAAGTTTTAACTGATTTACAACCTATGATATTGTCTGTCATTATCTTACA
Organism: Tachypleus tridentatus; assembly: GCF_004210375.1. Classification (NCBI taxonomy): domain Eukaryota; kingdom Metazoa; phylum Arthropoda; class Merostomata; order Xiphosura; family Limulidae; genus Tachypleus; species Tachypleus tridentatus. The sequence goes on from NC_134831.1 coordinate 170,875,087, forward strand.
GAACTCTTTACATAATTTAGAACTTAAGTTATTGGTTGTCATTAACTTATAGATATTTTTATCTGACTTAAAACTTATTCTATTGGCTGTCATTACCTAACAGAACTTTTTACAGATTTACAACTTAAGATATTGGCTGTGAATACCTTTCAAAACTCTTTACATAATTTACAATTTATGATGTTGGCTGTCAATACCTTACAGAACTCTACATAATTTACAATTTATGATATTGGTTGTCATTACTGTGCAGAACTTTTCAGAGGTTTACAACTTATAATAATGGCTGTCATTACCTTACAGAACTATTTACTGATTTACAACTTATAATATTCGATGTCATAACCTTACAGATCTTTTTACTGATTTACAACTTATGATAATGGCTGTCATTACCCTATAAATCTATTTACAGATTTACAACTTATAATATTCGATGTCATTATCTTACAGAACTTTTAACTAATTTACAACTTATGACATTTTCTGTCATTACGTTACATAATTCTTAACAGATTTACAACTTATGATATTAGCTGACAAAACCTTTCAGAACTTTTACCTAATTTACAACTTATGATATTGGCTGTCAATACCTTACAGAACTCTTTACATAATTTACAACTTATGATATTGGTTGTCATTACTGTGCAGAACTTTTCAGAGGTTTACAACTTATGATATTGGTTGTCATTATCTTACATAATTCTTTACGGATTTACAACTTTTATTGGCTATCATAACTTTACAGATCTTTTTACTGATTTTCAACTAATGATATTGGCTGTAATTCCCTTTAAGAACTCTTTACATAATTTACAATTTATGATACTGGCTGTCATAACCATACAGAACTTTTTACTGATTTACAACTTATGATATTGGCTGTCAATACCTTACAGAACTCTTTGCATCATTTACAACTTATGATGTTGGTTGTCATTACCTGAGAGAACTTTTCACAGGTTTACAACTTATGATATTGGCTGTCATTACATTACAGAACTTTCTACTGATTTACAACTTATGATATTGGCTGTAATTACCTTAAAGAACTTTTAACTGCTTTACAACTTATGATAATGGCTGTCTTTACCTTAGAGAACTTTTTACTGATTTACAACTTATAATATTGGCTGTCATTAAGTTATAAAACTTTTTAAAGATTTGTAACTTATGATATTGGCTGTCATTACCTTACATAACTCTCTCCAAATTTGAAACTTATGATATTGGGTGTCAATACCATACAGAACTTTTTATTGATTTACAACTTATGATAATGGCTGTCATTATCTTACAAAACTATTTACTGATTTACAACTTATAATATTCAATGTCATTACCTTACAGATCTTTAAACTAATTTACAACTTATGACATTGTCTGCTATTACGTTACATAATGCTTAAGAGATTTACAACTTATGATATTGGTTGCCATTAACTTACAGAACTTTTAACTGATTTACAACTTATGAAATTGGCTGTCAATACGTTAGAGAACTATTTACATAATTTACAAACTATGATATTGGCTGTCATTACCATACAGAACATATTATTGATTTACAACTTATGATAATGGCTGTCATTACCTTACGGAACTTTTTACAGATTTACAACCTGTGATATTGGATGTCATTACATTACAGAACTTTTTATTTATTTACAACTTATGATAATGGCTGTCAATACCTTACAAATCTATTTACTGATTTACAACTTATAATATTGGTTGTCATTATCTCACAGAAATTTTAACTGATTTACAACTTATGATATTAGCTGTCATTGAGGTAGAAACGTTTTTACAGATTTATAACTTATGACATTGGCTGTCAATACCTTACAGAACATTTTACTGATTTACAACTTATGATAATGGCTTTCATTACGTTACATAATTCTTTACAGATTTACAACTTATGATATTGGCTGTCAATACGTTACAGAATTCCTTACATAATTTACAACTTACGATACTGGCTGTCATTAACTTACAGAACTTTTACCTGATTTACAACTTATGATATTGCTTGTCATTACCTTACAGAACTTTTTACTGATTTACAACTTATGATATTGGCTTTCATTTCCTTACAGAACTTTTAAGTGATTTACAACTTATGATTTTGGGTGTAATTACCTTACAGAACTTCTAACTGATATACAACTTGTGATATTGGCTGTTATTACCTTACAGAACTTTTTACCAATTTACAACTTAAGGCATTGGCTGTCATTACCTTACAGAACTTTTAACTAATTTACAAGTTAAGATATTGGCTGTTATTACCTTACAGAACTTTTAACTGATTTACAACTTATGATATTGGGTGTCATTACCTTATAGAATTTTTAACTGATTTACAACTTATGATATTGGTTGCATTACCTTATAGAACTTTTTACTGATTTGCAACTTTCATTCTTTGTCGTTGTCTGGTTGATATCAAAGATAGTGCAAGTTGTTTACAAAACACTTCAATTGTTATCCTTTTCCCATTGGTTAGTTCTTATCTAGTTTAAGGTTCAGTTTTTGTTTGTGTGCCATATCAAGTGTATTTAAAAGAACTAAGTTTTAGATATCTAACTGGTGAAGTTACCAAAAAGTGCTGCTATTTGAATATTCACTTAGCTAAACCTTGTTGGTACACAGATGGTTTACAGTAGTGATACCTTATTGGGCAGTTAGCGAAAAAATGTTGATAACTGATGGGTCAGGTAATTGAACTGATGCTAACAGTTAACTGAACCTAGGAATAGGTTGTTGATATTTAGTTTATGAGCTAACTAAAATGGTGACATCTATATAATTGGTCTGTTAACTAAAATGTTAATATGTAACAGGTGAACAACTAAAATGATGATATTTAACTTGACAACTAGATAAACAATGCCATAAGTTAACAATGTAATTTGTTTTTGTTAGTTTAACTGACTGGACTAGCTACTGTCAGATTTGGAAACACAGCTTGTCAAAGTTGAAATTAACTGGGTTAGATAAACAAAACAAAAAACATAACTATGCAGTAATCTCTCAGATAGCACAGATATAAGCAATAATTGACTATAGAAGACTCTTTCAGATAAAAACAACAACTTGAAGTATCCAATAAAATGTTATAAGAGAGACTGTAATACCTAAAGCAGAACTTCAATATGTTCAGTGACTTGGTACTGTCATGCTGAGAAACTAATCTAAGGTTGAAGAGACAAATCTAGAGACAAGAAATTAAATGAGTGAAAATACAAATACTCTTGTACATTTTAAATTTCGTTTTTGGTCTGTGTAATTTTATACATCGATACAGATTTACTGTAGCAATGCCTTAAGCCAGACAATGTTCAGTTTTGCCTCTATTTTCAAGATGAAAAAAAAAAGAAGTTGAAAATCCTTAAGAAAATGAGGCTTCATTACTCACTTCATTCAAAAGTTGCCGAAGCCGTTGCAATTGTGCTTCTAACTGACGATTGTGATCTTCTAATATCTGCATCCTGGCTTCAAGTCGACCCTTATGCTGCCTCAAGAGTTTAGCTTCAGCTACCATTTCTTCATTGCGACTAGAAGTTGGCAGGGTCTCAATGTAATCATCTTCTGTTACTGAAGGTGACAATTCTTGTTGAGCCTGTTTAACTTGGAGAATCTCGTACTCAGCATGGAGATTTCTACGGAGGAGGTTTCATAAACTTTACTATAGGGACTGAATAGATTAAAATAAGAAAAGGTACTTTTAATATTCAAGTGTTTCATGCAGGTTAAGTATAATATAAACTATTCCAATATATATATATATATACATACAACTTTCTTCACATAACAAGTGATTTTTTTTCTTCTCAAAAAGATACAATTTCTTTAGTAATAAAAAGTGCAGTGTTTCTACCTTGTAAAGTGTTGTTTTGTGCCTTAGGAAAACTTGTTCTTTTTTTTTATATATATAGTAAAAACAAATTATAGAAGCTTACAAAAGCATACCTCACCAGTGTATCAGCACAAGATACATACTGAAAAAAACCTGAAAGAGACAAGATGGAGTTCACACCATGAGTTTCTACCTGGCACTGAGGATGCATACCCCAAGCTACCAGTATAAATGACAAACTTAATAATAGGTCTCTTGCAAAAAGATAAGATCAAACAAATAATTATAAGAAGAGAAATAAAGTATAAGAAACATTACAAAAACTAAAATAGAGGTGGGTGGGTAATATAACAATCAAAAAATGACACAACGCAGACCAGCAGGATAGCAATCAAGCACCATAAAAGAAGAGAATGGAAGAGATTGAGGCTCCTGAGAAGACAATGTGATAAATAAGAAATGATGGATATTATATGAATAGGGCTATATTCTGTAGAGGACTGAGAGTGTCTACGAAAAAGAAAACAAAATATTGTTTCATTGTTTAGAAGGTTTTTGAAAAATAACCACAAATATTTGTACCATAAAAGGAAGCAATTATTTATCAATGGAAGAAAAACAGTATCTCTTTTTCTTCTGAAAAAAACATACAACTTCCAACAGAAAGCAAGTTTTTTTATGATAACAGCTATTCCTTTCCTTAAAGATATTACAAAATAAATATAAAATACTGAGATGCCCCTGTTAATGTACTATAATGGCCTGCCTCAGGTGTTGTATCTGGGTAATATTCACATTATACAATGTACTCAAACTCAGTCCTTTGGTAAGTGATGACTTTGGGATCATGGTGTACACATAAAAGGTCTAGAGTTTTGGGTTGTCAAGTCCAGTCTGAAAGCAATGCAGACTGTTACAAATTTCACATCCATGTATTGCCTGAGTTGTAATCCAAGTTTACAACATGTCTCTTCTTTCTCACTTTACTGTGACCCTCTGAATCAATGTTGCTTCATATTAACTTGCATTTATTGCCAGGTTATGTGTGTGCAGATAATAGTATGATAATATTATTCTCTAGTCAAAATCACCTGTTTTCTTCTTCTAGCTCATGAATCATTGTCTTCAACTCCTCTTGATGGTCAGCATCTATGGCTGCCATAATTTGAGCTGGGCTGCGAGGCTGCAACATACAGAGCAAAACATGCGACATCTATGTAAATAATTCTACCTAACACTCACTAAATGAGATTACAAAGAATTATACTTGCCATAAGACATTATTATTAGGTCTATTACGTTTTCAACACCACAATCTTTATCCATCTCATTATGGTTTTTCACAAGGAAGAAGAGAACCTAATGTTACTTCAAATGCAGTCATTTCTGAGCTAACCTATATGTATAACCAAACTTTTAAACTTAAATAATGGTGATCTTTTATTATGTAAATTTTAAAATATTATTTTTAGTAATAAACAAAAGGTATTATTATACACAAGACAAAAGTAAGAAAAATTACATGGGATTTAAAATAACAAGATTTAATAATCAGTAGGTATATGAATGAACAAGTGAGTGATTACTTAACAATATAATTATCTGGAAAACAACAATTTACAACATAAACACACTTATGTCAGTGTCAAGAAAACATGCACTACACTTACATAAGGAGAAGTGAAATATCAGTCAACAACACACATAACTTAATTAGATAAATAATAAACAAATGAGCTTGAAACACATAGGCCACTATGGCATGTAAAAATATGAAACATATAAACTCATAATGCACAGAACACATATAAAAATATGAAGTGAATAATATTACAATGCACAGTATCCATTTTTTATATAGTTAAATGTTTTGTCTGTCATCAACTCATTTCTATTATATTTCTTTTATTATATTTCTTTATAATAGAAATGAGTTGATGACAGACAAAACCATATAAAGATATCAAACATAAACATACAACAGACAAGACACTTAACCATATAAAAAATATGAAACATATAAACTTATAGCAGACAGAACACTTAACCATATAAATATTATGAAACGTATAAACTTACAACAGACAAAAGATTTAACCATATTAACTTGTAGCAGACAGGACATTTGCCCATATAAAAAAATATAAAACATACAAACTTACAACAGACCAGACACTTAACCATATAAACTTACAACAGACAAGACAGCTAACCATACAAAGATATAACACATATAAACTTACAACACACAGGACACTTTCTCCAGAGAGTGTTTGACAGTACTGAGCTATCAGTTGATGTTCATCCTCACTTCTAATAAAAATAATTAACATAATTATACAGAATGGAACGTTTTATATATATTAGGAATATTCAAATAAATAATAGCAATAATCAGTACAAATAAAAGACCAACAAATAATTTACACGGTGTTATATTGTTAACAACAACTATCAATTTGTTTTAAAAATTTTACAGCTATGAAAACATGTTATCTAAAATGTGAAAGTTTAACTCCGACTTAACATACAACTTGAATGCAGTTTTATCTTTAGGGAAATAATTATGTATCTACTTGTTACCTTCTCTGTGGTGGTGGTAAGAGGGTGTATTGAAATCAGGCTTTTGTTTGTCTGTCTGTTTTCATGCACGTATCTCGAAAATTAAAAGACTAATGTAAATGAAAATATTACAGAAGATGGAAAATCAGCATGGGACAGTCCTCCTCAAATTTGGTATAGATCCAAATCTGGATCACTTTTAAGCACTTTATTTTTATAATAGCATATATTGCAGTTTGGGGTTAATAACTCTGTGATGTGTGATCAGCTTTGTACCAAATTTCATGGGCATATTAAGGTTGAGACTCCTCATCACACTACAAATTATCCAGATTGTTGACCATTCTGAACCTTAGGATGATTTCCTGAATATTTGAAGGTGAAACTTGATGTTATCCAATATAAAATATGCAATTTGGAAAAGAAGCAGTAGGGTAAGGGTATTTAATTTCTCTAATTGCTCTTGTTTCCATACCACTTATCACCGGTTCATGTTTTACATCATATTGTATTATTTGTTTTGCTTACAAGGAACTGGCCAAATAACTGATGAAATTGCTCAACTTCCAAGTAAGATACATACAAAACAAAAGTTGTAAGGAGTGAGATTAATTGCAGCACTGATGGCATTTTTGGTTAATTTTTTCTATGTTACAAGGGAGTCTGTAACCAACAAAGTTATGAGAACCACAAGAAATTTAATGTATAAATAGTGTACAAAGTTTGTTTTGAATTACAGTTGGAATTTATATGATCTGGTAGGTCTATGGTTAAATACTGTGTCATTAAAAAAATCATTTGTCATCAGCTTTGTGGTGAATCATGATTAATAAACATCAATAAAGACTTTATTGTATTGTTAAGTCATAAGTGTAACATGGTTCTCAAAACTAAAATGCTTTGCACATGTACTTCTCTTTGACAAATAATTACCAAAAATTTTACTTTATGTTACCATAAAACAAATATAATGCAAAGATTTAAAAGCACTGCCTCTATGAAATGTAGTAAAAATCATATTTCCAGTACTTACGAGTCAGGTGTGGAGTTACTCTGTGTACGCAGTTCAACTTCTGCTAGCCTAAAACACAAGGGACAGATAAAGTATCAAAATAATGAACAGTTTACAATAGATTAGAGATAATGTTTTTCTACTTCTAAGTATGTAAGATAAATTTATAAATTACTATGGAGTAGTAGCACAGAAATACTTTTAATCTTCAAGTGTTATTATCTTGTTTGACCACTGTACATTCAGGTATTTCATTTATATGTATATGAAACTTGAGAAGTTTGCTAGTAAGATTCTTACCTGTTGGCATACAGCTCGAGACGAGAATGCATTTCTTTAGAAGAAACTGACTGTTGTGGAGATGGTGCAGGGCTCTCCAAATCATCTCCTTCAAGTACTGTTTGAACAGGAAGATAACCCATCCTGTGATGCTTCTTAAAATGCTGTTTAGATTTGAATTTATTACGGACTATCCTTGTGAAGTCACGCACGTCTTCACCAGAAGTTGTCTAAAAATGTCAGGTTACCAAATCTCCTTCACATGTATAATCACACATATGGTGTTACAATCTCTCATCTTCATTTACTGAATCAACGTTTTTAATACTCTTCTCAAAACTTATAAATATGATTGAAAGGCACATTTTTGTAGGCTTACATTTTAGAATAAATATATTAATACTAATTCAGATAATAACTTGATAAGTTCAAAGATGTATGTCCAGACCCATTCACATATATTTTTTCTTATAGGTTGATTAGCTAATGGAATAATTTGCCATCAATACCAGTGGAGGTTTAAAAGGACATTAACAATTTCCTGAAATATAAAGGGTGAGTTTAATCTTTTGAGGTGGGTTTCGAGAACACCCCAAAAATGTTCTTGCTGCCTGTATGTTGTAAAAAAAAAATTTTAAAACAGACCACCTGTACTGCCCGATTTCCTAAAAGTCAGATTACAAATTTCACCTAATATTAAAGAGCTATATAGTCAAATTTTAAACTTTTATACATTTTTTACACATTCCAATTATACAATTATGTGGGCAGAAAACAGTAGTTCACACAAACATATAAGGACATTTTATGAAGAAAACGTACTTCACACACATACATACATACAAGGACATTTTACAAAGAAAGCAGCTGCTCACACACATAAGGACATTTTATGAAGACAGTTGTGAACACACACGACATTTTATGAAGAAAACAGTAGTTCACAAAGACATAAGGACATTTTATGAAGAAAATGGTAGTTCACATTAACACACATAAGGACACTTCATGAAGAAAACAGCAGTTCACACACACAGTCATTTTATAAAAAAACAGCAGTTCACACAGACATAAGGACATTTTATTTAGAAAACAGTACTTCAGACGCACATAAGGACATTTTATGAAGACAGTTGTTCACATATACATAAGGACATTTTATGAAAACAGTTGTTCATACAGACATATAAGGGCATTTTATGAAGAAAACAGCACTTCACACACACACACACATAAGGACATTATGAAAATAACAGCACTTCACACACACACACACACATAAGGACATTTTATAAAAATAACAGCACTTCACACACACACACACATAAGGACATTTTATAAAAATAACAGCACTTCACACACACATAAGGACATCTTATGAAGAAAAGAGTAGTTCACACACACATAAGGACATCTTATGAAGAAAAGAGTAGTTCACACACACATAAGCACATTTTATGAAGACAGTTGTTCATACAGACATATAAAGGCAATTTATGAAGCAAATGGTACTTCAGACACATACAAGAACACTTTATGAAGAAAACAGTACTTCACATACACATATACAAGGACATTTTATGAAGACAGTTATTCACACACACACACACACAAGGACATTTTATGAAAAATGTTGTTCACACACATACACACACAAGGACATTTTATGAAAAATGTTGTTCACACACACAAGAACATTTTATGAAGAAAACAACAGTTCACACACATAAGAACATCTTATGAAGAAAAGAGTAGTTCACACACACATAAGAATATCTTATGAAGAAAAGAGTAGTTCACACACACACAAGAATATCTTATGAAGAAAAGAGTAGTTCACACACACATAAACACATTTTATGAAGAAAACCACTTCACATACACATGAGGACATTTTATTAAGAAAATCGTACTTCACACACACAAGGACATTTTGTGAAAACAGTTGTTCATAGACATATAAGGGCATTTTATGAAGAAAATGGTATTGCAGACACACATATATGAACATTTTATAAGGAAAACAGTAGTTTACACACAGTCATTTTATGAAGAAAACAGTAGTTCACACAGACATAAAGATATTTTATGAAAACAGTAGTTTTCACACAGTCATTTTATGAAGAAAACAGTAGTTCACACAGACATAAGGATATTTTATGAAAACAGTAGTTCACACAATCGTAAGGACATTTTATGAAGGAAACAACACTTCACACACACATGAGGACATTTTATTTAAAAAACAGTATTTCACACACATTTTAGGATGTTTTATGAAGAAAATAGCTCTTCAGACACACATAAGGATGTTTTATTAAGAAAACAGCTCTTCAGACACACATAAGGATGTTTTATAAAGAAAACAGCTCTTCAGACACACATAAGGACGTTTTATTAAGAAAATAGCTCTTCAGACACACATAAGGATGTTTTATAAAGAAAACAGCTCTTCAGACACACATAAGGATGTTTTATTAAGAAAATAGCTCTTCAGACACACATAAGGTCGTTTTATAAAGAAAACAGCTCTTCAGACACACATAAGGACATTTTATGAAGAAAACAGCACTTCATACACACACATTACGATATTTTGTGAAAACAGTAGTTCACACAGACATATATGGCAATTCTATGAAAATAGCACTTCTCACACACATATAAGGACATTTTATGAAGAAAACAGTACTTCACACATACATAAAAGCATTTTATACCCACCAACTAATTTACTTCAAAACATCTTGTCTGAAGTTATTTTAATATATTAAATAATTTCTACTTCATTTCCAAATTTCTGTAGCACTACCAATAACTCAGTATGTAGCACTAGCAGCCATAACTCAGTATGTAGTATTAGTCATAATTCAGTATGTAGCACTAGCCAGAACTCTGTATGTAGCACTAGTCATAACTCAGTATGTAGCACTAGCCAGAACTCAGTATGTAGCATTAGCCAGAACTCAGTATGTAGCACTAGCCATAACTCAGTATGTAGCACTAGCCATAACTCAGTATGTAGCACTAGCCAGAACTCAGTATGTAGTATTAGTCATAACTCGGTATGTAGCACTAGCCAGAACTCTGTATGTAGCACTAGTCATAACTCAGTATGTAGCACTAGCCAGAACTCAGTATGTAGCATTAGCCAGAACTCAGTATGTAGCACTAGCCATAACTCAGTATGTAGCACTAGCCATAACTCAGTATGTAGCACTAGTCATAACTCAGTATGTAGCACCAGTCATAACTCAGTTTGTAGTATTAGCCAGAACTCAGTATGTAGTATTAGTCATAACTCGGTATGTAGCACTAGCCAGAACTCAGTATGTAGTATTAGTCATAACTCAGTATGTAGCACTAGCCAGAACTCAGTATGACTTCATTTTTAATTTCAGACAAAGTACTGCTGCTGCTTTTTATTTTTTGAGTTCTACCACTTTTTGTATTTACTAAGTGTTCAATTTGAATAGTGCAGAAAGAAGAGTTGTTAGTTTGCAGAGAACATGGCTAGATCCCATCAAAAAGCAGAACTTGCACTTCTTGAAGGAAATTTGTACTACCGAATTTGCCTTATCTTTCTCACACAGTGAAATATAAATACATCTTATTCAACTTACTGTCACACAATATTCCTGCATTGGATGAGATAATTTGTGGTTCTTGGCTTTTCTTCCTGAGAAAAAACAGTTCTGACAAAGGTCAAAGTTGAAGCATTTCAAACACCGGTACCTGAAAGATCAAATATGGAGTAAACCCAGAGGGCAGGAAACATCAACCAGCTGAGAGTACCCATTAAGGAAGAAAAACATTATAAAGGATAATGTTAAATGTCTTTACCCTACTCTTCCTTTATTTTGTTATTAAATCCCTAATTACCTCATCTGGTCCTACTTTGTTACAGGTAGTAACTGACTCATATTAAGTACTTATGTCTTTTGATTCAAAGTAAAAAGTTTATAAAAAAGTAAAAATATGCCCTATTTCAAGGTTTTTTTTTAATACCCATTCTCAAGTAAATGTGTTGAAATAAAATAGTCCATATACATTTTTGGGAATTTCTGTTTGACATGGAAAAAATTACAGTAATCAAGCCAGCCAACTGTGGGTGAGGCAAACCATAAGTGCATAAAAAGAGAAAATATGCTCTTTCATAGGCTTTTGTTTACCCTAATTCTCGGGCAAAAATCCTAAAGCTAAGTAGCTCGTGTACATCAACGAACAGCTTCCAGTTATTATACAAAAAATTATGTCAATTGAACCTATTAACACACACACATTTTTAACAAATTGTCTTCACAGCAAACACTATATGAAAAAATATGAAATGTCACATCCATTAAATAACTTATTTGTTAATTCTGTATTAACAAATGAGACCTGACAGACGTTTATTTTTGCTTTATTTCAGTGGTTTGTTTTTCAGTCAAAGCTATAAATCAAAATGTTTTATAGGCTGCTTGAAATATAATCATACCATAATTAGATCTCTTCTGTTAGAATTTCTTTACTTAAATTTATGAAGTACAACATTTATTATATCTTTATTTGATAATATAAATTTATTTCAGAAAAATTGTCAGGTTTTTTATTCAACTTTTAGACAACTCTGGTATCCATGCTGACTGAATATTTAGCAATCAACTTAAATGAGTTTTTATGCAATTAAACTTAGGAATAAGAACCAGAATTTTACAGATGATACTTGATGCACTGGAAAAAAGAGCAGCAACCATAATTTAACAATTGGATACTGTTTAATAATGGTATAAAATACATGTGTTAAAAGAGTAGATATACATTAACTTAACAACTGGATACTGTTTAATAATGGTATAAAATACATGTGTTAAAAGGGTAGATATACATTAACTTAACAACTGGATACTGTTTAAAGTTAATACTCCATGTACTGAAAGACAGAGTAACTAACCTGAATCCAATAATTGGATACTGTTTACAGATGTTACACTTAGCCTGATGTTTAGCATTTTCTGCAGCAATAAGTCTGTGTAGGACTGGTAGCCAAACCAAAGACTGAGGTTCATGTTGAAGCCAGCTGATGAAGTGGGTCACTTGGATTTCTTTGTTATTGCCTCCCTACGATGAAAACAATAACTCATTACTGGATCCAGCAGAGATCTCTGTATCAAAGTTCTTTAACATATGTTTGTTGTGATAAAAATGCTTTAAATACACAAAATAAAAATTAAAATACATTTATAAGTAAATATCAATTGTTATAACATCAGTCTCAATTCTTATTTTTAAAATTAACTTTAAACAAAATGAAATATTTATGGATAATTTTCATCTCATAATTTCAGTACCAGTCTCTGTTAAATAAGATTTATTGAATTTTGTTTCTATCACTTACAATGACAATATTATCTGTTAGTGTCCCCTCACAGAACCAACCAAGAGCCTATCAAAGTAAATTAACATTAACTTCAATTGTTTGGTTGGTTGGTTTGGTGTTTTAAGGTGCAAAGCAACTAGACTATCTGTGCCAAACATCGGTAAAAAGTTCAAATTCAAGTAAAATTATTAAAATTCATAAAAGGAAATTAAGGTAAAACAAAAGTTTAATTTTTGAATTAAAAACATAAATAACATTAAATTTACTTTTTATATCTAGTCTACAGTAGTAAGATAAAAACTACAGTAATACAAGTTGTAAAGGTCTTTCTGTAGCATAATTGTAATTATCCTAACTTACCAAGATGACTTATGGGTCAGTTCAAATATCAGTGTTAGTCACCTGAAGTTGACCTTTCCAGTCTTGGTTTGAGTTATTTGATGTTATAACCATTTTCAGAAAGTAAAATAATACAAGTTTTAAAAGACTTGAAGCAAAATTTTAATTATTATAACTTGCCAGGATGACTAATAGGTAGTTAAAACAGCAGTGTTAGTCACCTGAAATTGGCCTTTCCAGTCCTGGTTTTCGAGTTATTTGATGTTATGGCCATTTTCTAATTTCAAATTCAACAAGATAGACTTTGATTCTTAAAAGAAAATCACATTAAAAATGTCTAATGTATAAATTAAAAAACTTAAACAGCATTAAAAAGATTAATGGCCTTTAAAAAACTAAAAACATTTCTGAGATGGACAGTGTCACCATTGTTAATAACACTGTCTAACATTACAAAAAAACCTTAGGACAGAATATGTTTAAAATGGTGCCGTTGTTGAGTGTCATAATGATGGCAAGACAGTAAAATGTGGCTTATTGTGACTTGAGTGTCACACACACAACACACTGGTGCATCAGTCTCTGATAAGAGAAAACGATGAGTTAAAAAACTGTGACCAATGTGTAGTCTAGTTAGAACTTCTTTTTTTCAGCCCTTATGGAAGCAAGACGGCCAAAGAGGGTTCTATTTGGAAAAGCTTGTTTTTATGTTGCTCATTCCAAGTCGACTGCCAATTGGCATGGAGCCAAGCCTTGAATGCAGGACAATAGTCCATGTATGGAACAGGCACAGCAGTGATAGTGCCAGAGCAGACACATTTAGCTGCGGTATAGATGAGCCCATTCCCGTGAATACCAACGTGGCCAGATATCCAGAAAAACTGGATAGAAGTAGATGTTAAAGAGAAATTGGCCAGTGAACAAAGAAGCTGTAGAGGGGATTCTGCATGCAGTCATCAAACCCCACCAAACTATGGCAAAGCCCATACAGTCACCTGATTTCAAACCATCTGTATAAATAGGATTGGAAGAATGGTTCAATAGATGTTCAGTAAATAACAGACAGTATTTCCAATTGGGAGTATCTGTTTCTCTCAGATGACTTAAAGATAGGTCACATTTGGGGATTGTAATAAGCCATGGTGGGATGGGCTGACCAGTGGATACAGCAATGTCATTCAAGGACAGACCCAATTCATCCACTTGTGCTTGGATATGAAAGACAAAAGGAGCAATGGCAGATTTTCTGTTCTGAAAAAGCCTACCTCACTGAGGAAGGAAAACACAACCCCAGTAGGATGCTTTGGTAAGGAACAAAGTTTCGAAGCATATAGTAAAGAGAGTTGCAAATGGAAGAGGTACAGAGGAGGTTCATGAGACTCTGTGTATAAGCTCTGAACTCGGGAAGTGTGGAAGAGCTGAAGTCCCTGATGATGAACTGGTTCCAACATCTTCAAGGCTGAGGTCCTGACAAAGCCACAGACCAGTGATCTATAGTCTGGTTTCCACCAAGTAAGAGCACAATTATTTTCAGCAAAGAATATTGAGCTGCTCTCCAAGTGGTGAAAGAGAGGACAAGGAAGATGTTCAGTGCTCTTGTACATTTGACCCATAGCTGCTTAATGTGTGGTATAAAGGTCAGTTTATGGTCAAAGATAAGCCCCAAGAACTTTGTCTAAGGGACCACAGACAGCACAACTTCACCAATACAGAGTTCAGGATCAGGGTGAGTACCCCGTTGGTGACAAAAGTGCATACAAATTGGTTTTAGAGAGAGAGAAGTTAAAAATCATTTGCTGTGGTCAACTTCAGTAAACAACTGAGGGCAGTCTGTTGCTGCTGCTCAATATACCACATGTTCGATGACATAGAAACCCACACTGGATGGGTGAGAGGAGGTTGCTTGATTTGAGGAACCAAGACAAGCATTAACTATCCTCTCTAAGATCTTACAGAAACAGCTTTTCAAAGCCACTGGATGGTAATTTGAAGGAATCTTGGGATCATTTCCAGGGTTAGAGAAAGGTAGGACAATAGCTTGGTGCCAGGCATCAGGAAAAACATTTTCCTGCCAGATCTTGTTAAAAACAATCAGAAGAATAGCAAGAGAAGCAGAAGACATATGGCACAGCATTTCTTAGTGTACATCATCAGGTCTGACCGATGTACTGCCAGACTGATGAAGAGCCAGTTTGAGTTCCACAAGTGTAAAGGGATGATTATAGTCATAGAGACAATCAGCTTAAAAGGAAAGAGGTTATTTCTCTGCCTGAGTCTTGATGACTAAGAAGGTGGAAGATGAAGCAGAAATGCTAGTTACCTGGCAAAAGCTTTCAACTAGAGTATCGGTGATGCTCTGAGTATCAGCTACTTCCTGGCCATCAGAGAGTAAGATCGATAGAGGGACAGAATTATACTGCCCACTGAACTTTTGAATGTTGTCCCATATAATTTTGGAACTGGTGACAAAAGATATATACTGGTTGTGAATTTAATCCAAGAGTCTATGACATCTTACCCACCAAGCATGTGCATGGGCCTGCTAGAAAGTGATGCGGTTAGAGAGTATGGGATATCTATGAAAAGTATCTCAGGCCCGTTTATGAGCCTTCTGTGCCACGTGGCAGTCAGGATTCCACTACAGATGAAAATATCATGGAAAACTTGTCAAGCTTTTAGGAATACATTGAGCATGTATAATACAGTCAGTTACTGCTGCCACACAGCCATCTATTGATGGCTTACAGACAATAGCAAGATCACTTTCTGCAAGAGTAGTGAAAGAGGGCCAGTTTGCTTGATCCAGCTTCCATCGGAGCACGCTGGTCAGGTAGCATAAACCAGTGTCAGTCTCTCTCAAAATTATAGAAAATGATCACTGCCTCATGGGTCAAACTTCCATGAAAAGTGAGAGAATAGTGAAGGGGAGCAAATTAAGAGATCAATAGTAGTAAAGGACTGTCTAGGTGCATGAAAATAAGTATAAGAACCAGTACTGAAAAGAGAAAGGTTGTGATCAGAGAACATACCCTCTATGGAGTGACCCCTTCTACCAATATCAGTACTTCCCCAGAGGTGATGATGTTCATTATAGTCATGCAGGATTAAAAAGGGAGACAGCAACTGTTAAATGAGAGTATCAAGGGCTGATTAATCATGGGTTTCTCCAGTCAACAGGTAAAGAGAACAAACAGTGATGGTACGACCCAAGGAAACATGGATGGCTACAGCCTCAAAGGGTGTGTCGAGTGGCAAAGAAAGGGTTGGCACATGCTGATCAACCAACGGTACCACCCCTCCATGCACTTGTCCATCACACAACCTGTTATTTCTGTCTAAAGAAAAGATGACTGTATTGACAGGTTTCAGAAATATTTCCTGTTAGGAAAGACATACAGGATGGTAGAAAGCAATCAGTGCTTTGATGTCATCCAGATTAGAAAGTAAACATCGACAATTCCATTGTATCAATGTGGCCATTTTTATTTATGGGTAGACAAATTGGGTTAAGAGCCCTTCTGTTTTTCACCACGTCTCTTTTTTCTTTACTGTTTTTATTCGAGGGAAGTATGTTGACCTCCATGGATCCTGCTCTGAGTTTATTGGGCAGTCTTTGTTGTTGGAAAAGGATTCCAGCTACTGAGGACATGAACAAATGATCGTTGTGCATCTTGGGGTGGGAGAAGAAGAGGTACCCTGAACCTCTGGAAGTGGATCTTGGGGTTTGTTGGAATGTATGTTAGAAACAGAGACAGGTGTTGACATTGATTCATCAACTTTCTTAACCATGGAGGTCAAAATACTTTTCATTTGATTTGAGAACGATTCTTTTAGAGGCACACAGAGATTTCCCTGCACTCCCACTGTAGTAGTGAAACAAAGTGCAGCAGCATACATCCAAAATGAAGCGGTGAACAGCAACTTTCAAGCCTCAGGGTAAGTAATGTTTTGAATCGTCTTCAAATGCTACTCCTCTTTTCCTTCCAACCATTTAGCACAAGAATGAAAGGGTGAGAGCCATTGGAATTGATGCAAGGAGAGTCTGTTTCACACTCATAGGCATCGTGGTCCTTGCAACAACAACGAGCACAGATCAAGGAACCACAACATGATGTCTTTGAGTGAACAAAGTTCTGACACTGGAAACATCTGAGAGGGCTTGGAAGGTATGGCCATACCATCCAATTAAAATAACCTGCCTTGATAGTGGCAGGTGGACATGGTGATGTAAATGACAGAACGAGAATATTGGCATCGTAATTCCATCTTTGTGAGTAGAAATACGCCTCACTGCAGAAACTCCTTGAGTGGATAATCTCTGACTCGGGGATGTTCTTCAAATCCCTCCCAACAATAACTCTTCATGATGAATTCAAAGTAGCATGAGGTGTAACCTCATTGGGTATATCCCTAATTGCCTTTAAATGTAAGAGGAGTTCACTGTGTTGATATTTGGATGCTTCCACCAATATGTCACCAGACTAAAGCTTCTTTACTGACTTAACAGAGCCAGCAAGTCCTTCTAATCCCTTCTGAAAGAAAAAGGGAGATATTTGCCCTAAAGGTTTGTCTAAAAGAGAATGTATGATAAGAAAATGAGTTATAATAGGTGTTACAGATGTTGAAGGTTGCTGCTCAGAATCTTCAAGATGTGGTCATTTACCTGTGGACTGTTTTTTCACTCTTTTATTTGTTTTTATTTAGAGGATCCATAATAAAAAAGAATTTTTGGTGCCCACTGACCCCACCCACCAAAAATCCCTAGGAGGGGACACACTACAATGCCAAAAAAAAAACACTGCAACAACACCAGGGTTTTATGATCACTATATCCAAACACCAGCATCAAATACAGTGTCCACAACAGCTGTTGGGAAGATCCAACATTGGTACTTGGTTGACCCTAGCCCAAGTGGACCAGCCAGTTGACCCAAGGGGAACCACCCCAAGGCTGCCTGTATACAGGAATTCAAGGCCAAAGTGGTGTGTTAGAGTTGGACCCTCAACCACCAGAATCCTCTCCTCCCCTTCATGAGTCACCATGCACAGCAAACACGTGGGTGGATCTTTAGATCCCAGGGTAGGTAAACTGAAAGAACAGAATCTTCCCGTGGAGATCCCCTCACCACATATAGGAATCCACACAGAGGGATAATATGAGTTGAATTTACTGTTTTCTATAAAGATTTTTTCTTTCCTTTCAGTTAGAATAATAACTTAAAGACTGCCACTTTGTATACAATAGTTATTACAGTAGAAATGCACACAGATACTGTTTGTTAAACACAAAGCTAGATGATGAACATCTAAATCAGATATTTAATATTAGAAGACATTAGTGCCATGGCAGGGCTATGTAAACTAACCTTTTCAAAACAGCTTCGTACACTGGGCTCAATGTTGCTACCACCAAAGGCTGCGACTTCTCCCAATAACCTGGGAATCTGTAAAATTTACTATGTATTTTTGAATACATACTTTGAATTTAAAAAAAAAAATATACATAGATTTAATACAAAACATCAATTTTTTATTGTAATTTGCTTTTTTTATAATCACGTTTCTTTAGTCTTAAATTTTTGAACTACAAAAATTTTCAGCATGTCTGCAAATTTGTGTTTTTTATCTCGTGATTATAAAACAGAAATTATTAAGTTAAATGTTACTGACTGAATTCCTTAAAAATTACCAATTTCAAATAAACAAATTAATAATATTTATAACTTTGCAAGTTTTACTTTTTTCTTATCTTCCATTTCAACAATTTTGTTCAAATAATTATATCATTATTAAACATGTAAAGAATCATGGTGAATATACAAAAAATTTGCATTTATATTTTTAGATATTTTTAAATTACATTTTTAAATAAAAAAGTTAAAAATTCCTAACTTAATATAAACAATATTTGTGTTCTTTACAACTAACTCAGTAGAAGTTTTCATGTACAATGTAGGAACAACACAAACCAGATATAAATAAAGTAGTTAGTTTTAAAAAACTGAATTACTTTCTCTTTGGAAATATAAATAATCTTTTATTGTTTGAGAATAGAAAAAAAATTCCAGTTTTTGAATAAAAAACCAAAACTTATTCTATTTTGCCATGAGATTTTTTAAAATGTGATAACATATTACATTAAACTGATAAAATTTATATTATGCACTAAAACCATGAAACACAACAAGAGCTACTTACTTAACAAACAGAATGTTTTGTCATTTAAATATTTTATGTTGGTGATAAAACAAATCTAAGACAATAAACCCTGAAATAATTTCTTAAAACAGTTAACATTTAAACGATTGTTTTCTACAGTTTTGAGGTTTTGTTTTGATTTTTGAACCACTAGAACTGGACCAAACATGACCAAATTGTTTGCTTAACAGACTATGGATCTATGCATTTTGAGGATGTGGATGAATTTACAAGGGTAATTTTCAAATTCCACTATTCTGTCAGAGAAGAAAAGCCCAGGAATTGGTGGTAGGTACTCTTGACAAGGTGGCTTGCCTTTAATCTAGCACTTCAAAATTAGAAACAGTTAGTGCAAATAGCTTTTGTGTAGCATTGTATGCATATCTGAAAAAAGCAAACTAAAAATTAGTAAATTTGTTACAAAGTTTAAGGTGTTACAATATAATTGTTATAAAACATTACCTGCACACAGTCGTGTAACAGAAGACCAAGTTTCCGTTCATCAGCCAAACCATTTACATCAGCTATTAGTCGAAACAAGTCTGTTTGAAAACAGAAAAAGAAAGTGGGTTAAAAAACAGTAGCAACAAATTATCTGTGGATCCCATGTTTTCTACAAAAACTGAACTCAACATTATAGAAAGCACAAAGTTAGACACAAAAACCTGTACTTACTGTCAGGATTTTGAACACTGGAAAAAATGACGTTTTTAAAGTTCTTTCAATCACAAACATTATGTTAAAGTGATCTTGTACCACATGTTAGTCAGTATTTTTTATTCATTGAGATGTAAATAACCTCTAAACAAAACCTTTGTTCAATCATGCTTTAATAAAGTATTAGAAAAACCCACACAAAGACCCAACTGCATGTTATAGATGAACTCATGATCCTACTGGATATTACAGATTATCCCATGATCCTGTGGAAATACTGTAACTGAAAAAACACCTGTGCCAAATGATGTCCTGTGTTCTGGATTTGATGTTGTATTAGATGTTTGACTCTCATTCACAGCAAAGATCTTAACTAATCAAATGTAGAGAATGATAATGTTAACCAGTGAAGAAGGTCTTGGTTTAAACCAGTCTGCAAAACATCACTTATGTCTTGGGATTGAACACGCATATTTATAAATACCACAAGGTTTGTACTTACACCTAAATGTGTCTTCCAGAGCTCCTTGACACAGCAGGACAATGCCTACTTTGAAGGACAGAATACGGATGAAGCCAGTTCTAGTGGAGCTGACAGGAGAAAACACCACAAAAAAAAAAAAAATGTAATTTGTAATATATTTATACACAACTTAAGAAAGTTGTTTAACAAATTTCATAGAGAGATCAAGATTTACTTTTAACACATCACCAAAGGAAACTTATGTAAAATGTATATGAACAAGCCAGTAAAAAATAAACAGGTTAGAACACCAACAAAATCATGACAGTTATTTCAGTTTGATATTTTCCAGGGTAAAACCTTGGGAGACAACAAAGTGTGCTAGAAATGATGTTCCTCTTCACCCCACTCTTGAATGGAGTGAGGGGCCGTTTAGGGAAAATGTATTGGTTTCTGTTCTAACCAATGGCCAGTACTGGACTTGTGGTCCTTCAGGGAAGTGAGGATGCATAAATTCAATACCTAGGAATTTAATTTTGGAGAGAAAATGGGATTATCCCAGGAAAACCCACTCTCATTGATCAGGCATTGAATAAACAACCTGCTCTAGTGCCTGGCTGGTCTGGATGGTGTTGAGGCAAAATAATGAAGAAGGAAGAGTCTGGCATACTGGTTAATCAGGGTAATAGGAATTTCTGTGTTGAAGATACATCTGAAGTAAGTTGATTGGCTGAGGGTAAACCTATCAGGGTGTGAATCTTCATCTTCGTTGGTGGAAGGGTGAAAGAAGAAACATAAATCAGCATGGGGATTGTCTACAACTTTGTAATAGAACAGTGGAGAGTCACCAGTAGTGTTAATCTGCATAAAGATTGGTGAATTGGATGAAAGGTGGTCACTGAAAAGCTTGAGAGAACAGAGTTGTTAAAAAGTATTTATTGTAGGAACAATGTTAATAGTGAACATTTGAAGGAAGCTATGTTTGAGTAGCTTTACTGTATAGTATGGATGTTTGAGGTGATAGAATTTGTGATGATTGATGTGTCTTTGGAATCCAAGATACTTGTTTGAACATCTTGAGCCATGATTGAGGTTTGTCTCCAGGTTTGGATTGTCTGGTTAGTGATACGCATGTATGGGAGGAGATAGGTATTTCACTGTGGTGATATGATGGAGAAGTTTTCTGTATTGCTTCTCATCTTTGTAGTAGAAGAGGTGAGAGGAATAGCATTGAGTATATATTTAGCAGATTCTTATGACGAGGTAACTATTTTGATTAATCTTTTCCTTTTCCGGTGATTTTTGAGCAGACCAGCGTACTGCATGGAGTTTGATGTTAAGTTCATGTTTATCGACTGATGGATTTCTTCCTAGTTGATTGAAGGCTCTATACCTCTTAAACATATAGAAAAGAGATTTGACATACTTCAGGGGTGTCACTTGAAACTTGCAAAACAGAGATCCATAGACAAGATAGGTAGATAAAGTAATCATGGGTTGCAGTCTGAAGAACAATTACAACCTGTTGTAAAAACTGGTCTTGGTAGAGTCAATTATCATCCCAGATTTAAAACTACCAACAACATCAATGATCTGTTGAAGCAAGAAGAGTAAATCCATCAAAGATTACATGATAAAACAATAAAATTCACCAGAGGAAATTTGTCAAGCTTGATGATGAGCATGATGTAAAACACATCCTGGTATCTTAGTGGCTGAGCTACAAGTATATGAGAGTAACCAAGTTAAAAGAGCAACTTAAGCCTAGTTAGTAAAATTTAGAGTTGAATCTTCATCACATCAAATGATTAAGGAAGTTACTGGAGTAAAAAGAAGACCACAAAATATTTTCTTCCAAAAATTCCCTTTTTCATGGCTTCTTTTAAAATCTTATTTCTTGGATTCCTCCTCTATATTATACAGGGTGTTCGGAAAGCCACTATGCACTTATATATTTATTAATAGATATGTTTCAATATAGAATACAGGAGGTAAATATGAATGACAATTATAAACAATGTTGAAAGTGACCCCCGTTGGCATCAGTACAGGCCTGGATCAGTTGCTGGATTGAAATAGACTGAATAAAATATGATTACAAAACTGCACAGTGACTTTCTGAACACCCTGTATAAAAGTTGGTAAAACAGTTTTTTTTTCGTTTTGTGATGAAATTATAAGATAGCAATTTATATTTATTCATAAAGTGTCAGAGTTTCAGAGTTGAATGTTGTTTTAGATTGTCAGAATTTAGTTTGATTTTTTAAATTCAGACTATGTGCATGGTTTGCCCTGTAGCAATAAAAAGTCTAATGTTACTTCAGAGCTCTCTGGAAATTAAACTTGGTAAAATGGGATACTCTGTAGAAAGATATAGTGCCATGTAATTAAGAATATTAATCAATTAAAGTTTTAAAACAACTACCCTAGATGAACCACAAACTGTTGTGGATTATATTTAAATAATACAAAAGAGTGTATATACACAGATAGTGAAGAAAGTATCTAATAAAATCAGCTTACGTGTCAAACAAATTCAATAGCCAGTTTAAGCACAGATCTATACTTAGAGGTTTATTTACTAAAGAGGCTGGTTCACTGGACATGCCCTCGTACATTGTTGTAAGGCATGTTATCATTTCAGTGATACTTATAAGTTTGTCATTCTGAGCTCGAAGGCCGTGCTGATCAAATGCATTGATGAGGTTGTTCAAATTCAGAAGATCCACTGAAAAGTAAGTACAGCACAAAAAAGTTGTATATCAACAAACACACTTGGGTAAATTCATTAGCCCTAGAATTCATTTTGAATATTGTAACAAAACTTAATTAACTGCAAAAGACAAGCTACATATAATAGAAATTGGTTGTGAGTTTCATTAAAAACAATCTCATTATGACAACAGCAATTGATAATTGAAATGATTAGAAACCTCAGTAAAACCAAAATTGTCAGTTTAAATTAAGACAATCTCAGAATGGTAAAAACGTATTTTAACTTTTAATATTTTCACTATGGTAGAATTGTAATAGATTATCCTTGAAGACTTGACTTGTTAAAGTTAAATAAAACCATTATAAACTTCCACTGAAGTTTTGATTTCAATATGTGTACTTACAACACAACTGTTTCTGTACAGTACGTAGCTTCATAGCAGTCCTATAGGCAGAGTACCTAACATTGTTGTATTCAGCTACATGAAAAATAATTAGACTTGTGAACATGCCTAGGAAAACAATACTCAAGAAATCATGTAGAAAATATTATTGTAAAAGTAATATTTTTTAAGTCTTAAAACAATAAATTAATATTAGAACTCTGGGTATTTTGGATAAGTGACTGGCATGTAGAAAAATATTTTAAAATATTTTATTTATTATAAAACACATCATTTGTGTTAGCACATTTAAATCATCCAAACAATTAAACTATTTAGACAATGATTTCAAAACGTTAAGTTTTCCAACTGGTACACAATAGTTGGAAAGCAGGAATTTATTTTACACACAAAATTATTCAAACACTTCTTGTTGAACCTTTCTTTGTCCAAGAATAACCTCAAATTTATATGACAATAACCTCATTAAACAATTCCTACAACTTGAATTTGAAAACATCATCGAAAATAAGCTTACAAAAAAAATCAAACAGCATATCTATATAAAAGTACTCCAATAAAGAATGACTTGTTGAAAGTGGAACTGTTTCTCCAAATTTTCACACTCAAACAGAATGTAAAAAACATACCCAATGACTCCATTAACTCTACCATTTTGGGATGGTCCCAGTGTGTTGTCTCACTTAGGTGGCTAGATGAAAGAGAAAAGCTGCTAACATAATGCTGTTCTTTTACTCCTTTTTTAAATATTGTTATACCTAAATGTTCACGTTAATTTTACAACAATCTCACTGGACTACAGTAATACCCATTCTTCTTAAATTATTCAAATTTGTATAGTTTTAACTGATCTAGGTGATACAACATACACCAGGATCAAGATTTTTGAAATATTGAATATTTTGTTAGTAAGAATAAGCTACTTACTTGATGTAATAAGGCACTTTATTTCCTGACACAGCTCGTTCCCATGGCTCCTCCACCGGAGCTGAAGTAATAATTTAACAGAGCATTAGTACCAATGTTACATATGATTTAACAGAGCATTAGTACCAATGTTACATATGATTTAACAGAGCATTAGTACCAATGTTACATATGATTTAACAGAGCATTAGTACCAATGTTACATATGATTTAACAGAGCATTAGTACCAATGTTACACATGATTTAACAGAGCATTAGTACCAATGTTACATATGATTTAACAGAGCATTAGTACCAATGTTACACATGATTTAACAGAGCATTAGTACCAATGTTACATATGATTTAACAGAGCATTAGTACCAATGTTACATATGATTTAACAGAGCATTAGTACCAATGTTACATATGAATTTCTTTTTCTTCTGAATATGTGACACATCACAAATAAATTATGAAAATGTTTTTCTTTCAACAACAACAGAAAGATCTGAACAAATGATGAGCACTTAACTTTTATATTTTAAGTCAAAGCATATGAAATAAACATGTTTTGGATATGAAAACCTAAGAAAAAAGGAATTTACAAAACAATATTTGTTTCTGTACTTATTACCAGTGATATCTAAATGTATCTTATAATTTCTATGTATGAACTTTACAATTAGTATTTAACAACAAAATAAATAAAGGGTTCTATAAATAATTAGTAATTGAAAATATATTTCCACAGCAAATAGAGAATTGTATTATGACTTTTCTACAACATTTATCTGAAGAATATCAAGTTCATCTCTCCTATTCATAACTAATATTGCATATTGTTCTGGTTATGTTTTCTTTGGTGTAATTGTACTTCTATTTCATTTAAATGGGAATAGTAACAAGAAATCTACAAATAAGTGAAGGGTTTGATATGAAAGGAGTATTTCCCAAAGTTACCATACTGAACTGTGAAAGTTTACTACTAGTTCTAGCTTCAGGGTTTTCTTTAGAATAACTAGCCATAAACTTTTGTACTTTTGGCCATTCTAACTGACCACGAAACTTGGTAAAATGATATGGCAAGTAATTAGTGAAATTTATTACAATTTTATATCTCAGAGTGGCTGGTATGGATATTAACATTTTTACTGATAAGGAGAGAACAACGTTTTGACCTTCATAGGTCATCCTATGATTACAATTTTGATGCTATTTTTTGTGTGTAATTGTTAGTCTTAGAATATTCATCTTCACATTTAACACTGAAAATAAGCATAAAAACATGCCTTAATCCTAGACATAAGTAAACTGGATTAAAACAAAGTATGATATTGAACATTCTTAAGTATTTTTTAATTAACTAGGGAGCCACACTTACAAGTGACTATTATAGCAGCTAAATATGTAAGCAAATAAAAAATGACAAAAATAACTGTCATCTAGCTCTTGTAGGGTGAATGGAGTCAAATCCTATAGTTAATTCCATTAGAACTTCTGCCCTAAGTCTTTGCTACTGACAGGTTAAATATCTAGACTTAGACTCTTGACTTATAGTTTTCAAAGTATACCATGTTTCTCTGGTTATCTTTTCTTCATAAATAATAAATATAATTACTGTGACTAAAATGTTACGAGTTACCATTCAGGAACTGCTGTGTTGTACTCTGATCTGTCAGAGCTGATTCCAATTGTTTACGCCTGTCTTCAATAGCCAAGAGCAAGAGGCGCCACCTGGTGTTTAGTTCTTCAAGCCGATTAAGATTAGCGTGAGAGAGTAGAACGTTACATCCTGTTATACGACCAGCTGCTTCGTTTACATCTTCTAAATATCGCTGTAACGGAGTGACTCTTTCTTTGAAATCCTACATTTGAAAACCGCAAATATAAACACCGTTATTCGATAAGGTGGATACTGTTTACCGAATGGTCTAGTCTAGATACTAACTTTTTAGTGATTTGAGTTGATTGAAGTTAACCACTTAGCACCACGATAAATTATCAGCCTCGTGCTCACCACTAATACTGAAATCCGATTTTTAGCGTCATTAGCTTTCTTACTGCTGAATCACTAAGGGGGGCTGGGGTGAAATTATTTGAAAAATGTAAAGGTGGGAAAGAACTGGGTTTTTAATTATATTTAAAATATGGAAGCACTAAGGGACAACTACTTTTTTTTAATTCCATAGTGGTTCAACGCTAAAATTCCAGGTTCGATTCTCTGCATTGGACAGACGCACATAGTCCAAGCAATAACAGTTAAAGTTTTAACTGTTTTACAGGGGTAAAGGACTAACACTGTTTTTGATTTTTTAAATTCAAAAGTCAAGTCGTATGAACTACAGAGTGCCAATTTCTGGAATCAACAGTGATACAAATACCTACCAAGACTAATTATAACCGACAACTTTTATTTTGTATAAGTGGGTTGTATTTACAAGTTTTCCTAACACTCTCACCCGTATTTCGTCTAAATGTCCTTGTATTTGGTCCAAGACAAATTCAGAAATTGGTGGCCATCTGGCTCTGGTTGCTTCGGCCGCTTGGAGGCGAGAGTTCATTTCTTCCATGGTACGTTGGAGTATCTGCATTTTCTGAATGATAACAGAGGGAAAAGAAATGTAATATACTTCTGTGTATGTTACAGAACCATTTGTTTGTCAGTCAGAAATCGAACAGAGATGGTTACAGATAACATGCTAATCGTCTAGCGTCGGATTGTGAAAACAGTGTTTGTTGCATTTCTCACAAAGGTACCAGAAGACTATCTACGTTAGCCATTCCTAATTTTGGAGTGACAGTCTAGAAAGAAAACACCTAGTGAAATGTCCACTCTTGGGCGATTTTTGTCAGACAAAATAGTGGAAGTTAATCGTTTTTTTTTATTTTATTTTGTGCAACGGAAAACGAGCCACAGCTTAAGTCCACAGACCAGTACGTTGACTATTCAGTCCAAATTGTAATGACTTATCGTCACATCGCTACATTTTCGTTTCATTTTCTCTTCTACATGTTGAATTGAATATTTTTCCTTATTAAACAAATAAACACGTAGAAAGGCACTCATACGAATATTTTCAGTGCACTCTTTTGACTTTTGCAATAAGTAACCTAGAAGCCCGGTATGGCCAGGTGGTTAAGGCACTCGACTCGTAATCCGATGGTCGCGGGTTCGAATCCCTGCCACACGACGTGGGGGCGTTATAATGTGACGGTCAATCCCACTATTCGTTGGTAAAAGAGTAGCTCAAGAGTTGGCGGTGGGTGGTGATGACTAGCTGCCTTCCCTCTAGTCTTACACTGCTAAATTAGGAATGGCGAACTCTCGTGTAGCTTTGCGCAAAATTCAAAACAAACCAAACCAAACCTAACAAAAATGTTACCTTAAACGGACTTATAAGAAAATTTGTAATTCTCAAAAGAATCATCGGAATTTGGTAACAATTAAAATAATAATTCGTCGAATACAAGCTACTTAATGTCATGCAAGATATGTTTTGATTATGAGACACTGTTTCCTACTTCAAATGGTTGAAGCTCGTGCATGTCCATAATTAATGTTGACTGAACTCAGGAAATGTGTAAAATCTAAAACAACCAATTAACAGGTCTCTTTTGCAGTCGGATATTTAACTCCTCCCACTATTTATTTGGTTTCATAACACGATTTGATGCATAATAAATAAGAAAGAACTCGAAGATTGAGCAAAAAATATATTACATTTTATTCGTAGTTTCGTTTTTTTTTTCTTTTTTTCACCTCATTTCCAGCAAGCTTTATTCGCCATTTTGTGTTAGGTTTACAAAACAATAAATTAACGTAAGATTCTCCTTAGAAGTATTAGACAGTCCACTTTGAAACTTAAAACAATTTGAAGTAATTTCTTTTGAGAACTGTACGTTTGAAACTTAACTGTTAATACATCATCCATCCACTTATGGCGCTGTTCAGAGTGAGCTAAAAGAGCGTTCCACTTATCCGAAAGCTTTTTCAACTCTCTCCGGATGCTTCGGGTAATTTCTCTTGCTTGTTCTTCTGCACTACGGTAACCCCTACTCTCGGTCTCATAGTCTTTAGCTGCAATATAAATAAATACAATATCCAACTACATCAACATTTGTAGAAATTTCGCTCTAACACGATCGCTGAATAAATGATAAATAGCCAGAAAACTGAATAAAATGCAACTTAATTTTTTTTCAAGCAATTTCTCCAGCCAGTATAATTATTCCCTCCGGTTTTTTTTTCTCCCCGTTGAGATAACTTGGGAAGAAAAAGTTCAAGAAATAAATAAAACACAGAATTGTTATAATAACTTGAAATTGTTTATTGTTTGAGTTATAGTTACTAGTCAACGAAAATTTTCTGAAGTTAGAAAATAGTTAACAGGTTCCATTTCTACATTTAAAAGTCTTAAAAAATAATAGTATTTTTACTGTGTTAGTGGTCTGTAACACATCAACCTGTCGTCTTTAATAACTTCATTAATACAATATATTAATTAATGTGATTAACTCGATTTTATTACGGTACTATTTTTTGCACTTGTAGTAGCCCTATGGTGGCTCAGTACTGGGAGTTTATAATGTTACAAGTATAGTTTTGATACCCGCAATGAGCAGAGTAGAGATAGCCCATTGTGCACCTTTCTGCTTCTGGGCAACAAATTCATATAGGATTGATTAGTCTTTTTTTATTTCAATTTTGATATTTTAAAAGAATCTAGAAACACGACAAACATAAATAGAAGAATTAAACAGATATGCAGTCCTAATACTATTATACTCTGATAGTCTTCCGTGTTGGTCAGAAGATAATCAGACACACAATTACAGACAACTCTTTGGACAGTTTTTTTGTTTGTTAGAAATTAAGCACAAAGCTACACAATGAACTACCTGTGCTCTGATTACCACGGATATCGAAACTCGGTTTTTAGCTGTGTGCCACTAGAAAGTCTCTTTAGAAGAAGGTACCTTCTGAATCGCTGGTGTCTGATAACGGTGGCTCCTTAGCAACATACTGTCTTCCCGTTAGGAGGCTATTCTCAATTACAGGACGCTTGTCGTCTAGCTGTCGACGGAACGCACGATGTTCATCTTGCTGTTTGAGAATGCTGGTGACGTCACCACCAAGAGCCGGTTGGGCGGCTAGCTCAGTTTCTTTCTTTATAACCCATTCGGTAAGTTCTCGTAGAGAAAGAAGTAATTGATTCCACTGTTCTGCACTGCTTTCGAGACGATTCCTGGATCGCACCACCAAGATGTATGGGTCAGTGTTAGAACATTATAAAAGACGCATATTCTTAATTACATTACACGTAGAACAATAACACCTAATTACAGTACTTCAAGGAAGTGACCCGAACGTTCAAATGTTTCTAATGACCGATTCCTTAGCCACTAAAAACAAAACAAAAACTTACTTTGCATCTGATTAAGAAAAGACGTTTATTGGGTCGGTTTTTTTTTCTTGTTTTACGATATCAATAATTGAAATTAATTTAATGAAAGTAACAATAAGTAAAAAATAATGTATAGCCTTAATCAAGCTGTGAGGTCTTTAGCGCTAACTGCGAATGTCCTAAGTAGTTCTTGGTTATTTGAGAAAGGCAGTTTGAGAAATATTACACATAGCAACAACGACCTACATTGCTCTTGGTTACCTGAGAGAGGCAGTTTTCAGACGTAAGACGTTCCAACGCTGGTTCATTTCCTCCAGTTTTCGTCTCAACAGAAGCGCATCATCTTGACTTTCCAAGCTCTGAAGAAGTTGACCACTTCGCTCGTTCAGGGTCAAGTGAAGGTCACGCTGGCTATCGATTTCCCTTTGAAGCTCCTAGTCAGACAGCAACAGTGGTCAAGGAGCAGGTCTCTAAAATTTAACTTAGAGTTGGGTTTGACAATCATATTTTTTCTGGTAAATGTCATGAGAACTGCATACCACAGTCAAAAGTTCAAAATTGGATTCTTATTTTTAATAAAAATGTTTTACATCTATTATAGATTAAGATAGAATGGTTTGCAGATAGTAACAGAAATGTTATTTTGGTCCTTTGTTGACTTGAATTTTTCCCGTATCAAGGTCAAAATGTTTAAATCGATTACCGCTGGTTTTAATCAAAATCAAAATAAAGTTAATTTATTTTATAAAACAGATTTATTAAAATGAAATAAGCAACAAATACACTAAAAATCTTACCAATTGGTGAGAAAAACACCCATAATTTTTCAAAAGGGAAAAAAATTATTGTAATTTTTCTAACTTGACTAATAAATGAATCAAAAGTATTAGACTCCACGCACAAAATACATAGATGGGTAAAGTACAGTTTCATGAAGTTCAAACTTCTCTGTACCTGTAAAGTAATCGTACTAAGTTTTATTATTTACAAAAATTAAAACTGGCGACTTCTTATCAAAACAGGTCAGATGTAAAAGGAATCAAGAGAGGATAAAGCCACCCCCCTTCTTCCCTGGTGGGACAGCTGTAAATCTTCGGATTTACAACGCTAAAATTAGTGGTTCTATTCTCCTCAGTGAACACAGCAGATAGCCCAATGTGACTCTGCTACAAGAGAACACACAGACAGGACAGAGAGGTCAGTCACATAAAAGGTCAAATCCTGTAAAGATGTCATGTAAATCAAACAAGAACAAATGAAGGAAATGAGTTCTTTTTATAGACATTGCTTCATTTTGATATCTTACCTTTACAGACCTGACATTTACATTGGATCTTTTTGTACACAGAAAAGGTTTTGTTCAGATGCTTGTGAAAGTAACCGTGAGAAACTATTTTTTATTTACTGTTTCGGGATAATCGATATGAAACATACCAAAGTCAGCCGGCTAACAGTTAAGGCCGGTCAAAACATAAAAAAAGGTCAATATATCTATCAACCAATAGGTAAATCTTTATCAGTAACCATAACAACATACTACAACCAGTGTTAACCAAACAGTCTCTTTAGTTAATACAAGTCAATACATGTATCTAAGCAGCATAGAAACATTTAGTACCCATAACGACAAGTGTTCACTAAACAGTGATGTCGAGAAACCCACTTGTTGAGAAATTTATATGCAAAAACGGCTCGTTTGGGTTGAGAAAATATTTTACATAGAAGAGCGAACAACTTCTATGTAAAAAAAATATTTTCTCAACCCAAACGAGCCGTTTTTGCATATAAATGTTCACTAAACAGTCTATATATGGATCCAAGCAACACAGAAACATATATCAGTCATTTGTTTCGGCAAAATTAATATCACCTCTTCAATTTTCGTGGTTTATCACATACTGTGGATAGGAACTTATATATATATACATATACATTACAATTGAAATACATTATAACGCAAATAGACAAGTGAAATGTACTGAATAAGTAATGGTAACACAGACCAGTGAAATAAATTATACACTTAACTCTAACAGACAGTTGAAATACACTATAAATACAAACAGAACAGTGACGTACATCAAAGTTAATTCCACCAGACAAGTGCAGTAAAATGAGGTAACTAAAAGAGACTACTGAAGTACTCTACACAAATGTAATGAAAACTGATAAATTAATATTAAAATATGAACTGCAGTTTAGCATTAACATTCAAACAATCTCAAACAAGTCATATACCAGTTTTCATCCATGTATAATACGTATATAGAAGGTTTGGTACGTTATACTAAAATGAATTTGATGCCTCACCGTGTTGTAAGAGTACATGTTGTCACGCCTGGTCATGCTCTGTATGAAGTCAGTGCATCTTGATTATAGTCCTGCAACACAGTTCCCATTGCAACGTTCTGTCATAAGGTTGTTATGTCAAAATCACACCACTTCTCCCTGCTAGCTTTCAATAATGCATCAAGTGCGTGAAGATGGATTACTGAACGGTCTGATTACACAGATATCCATAAGAGCAGCATTCAGCGTCATGACTGGTTTGTCTTGATATGAAAAAGCACGTATGTACCCGTTTAATTCTACAACTACTCGAAGTACGCAATAGTTAAATGGATATGCCGTAGAAGCAACGTGTGTTGCTTTTCCAGACAAGAGATCCTTATTAGGTATGTTGTGTACTGATGGTTGAAACACGTAAACGGCTTTTTCCACTACCCTTTGTACTTATGGATTCTTATCTGTTACAAGATAGCATTTTCTGGCCACTGTAGGGAAGGGGTTCGATTTGTTGCAAGTCTCTTTTGAGATGAAAATGGTTCCCTAAGATGATCCATATCCATTGGTTTTCAAATACTACTAGGTATAAAGGATATAACGGTTTTATATATTATTAATCCCCAAGCTGAAAACATCTTTATGAATAAATTGCTTCGGAAAGGGCTGCTACACACCATTTCGACCTTCTGCATAATGTCATAAATGACAAAATGTAATTCTGATACATTCTATTCTTCCGCAACGCTATGATGTCTGGTTTTCACGTGACTTGTTGATTCGCACATTCAAAGATGTTTTTAACAAATAAATTTAACAGTAATTTGTTGATTAGCAATTACAAATTCTAAATGTTAATTTATATTGTTAAAAAGATTATCTTGAACTCATCCTAATTTATCGTTATTGGTTGTTTACGTAAATTTAACAATTGAAACATCTAACATGATTAATCATTCAACAACTAAATTTCCAAATATATTTAGATATACAATTAAAAGGAGTCTAATGTTAAAACAATTACACAAAAAATAACTTATTAAGAAGAGTGGCCAGCCGTAAAAAAAGAATTTACATGTTTTGATGCTTCAAGATGGTGGCCTAAGACCATGAGTTAAACTATGGATTTAATTTATTTATTTGTTTTGGGGAAATTTTTGATGAACCTTCATCAGTACACGTTAAAATGTCCACCTTTCAGTACACCATGGGTCCATACAACTCCTGCATAAATTTAATAATCATGATGTTGAAGCTGTGATTTAGATGTTGAAAAGTTAACATACTGGGTTCTCATACCGTTGTGCAGATAAACTGTAAGAAAGGCTGTGTAACATAAGTATATAATATGTGACTTATTATCACAAAATATGAAACTTACTTATATCCATTTTCTCATATTTAGACGAAAAATTGTCATAATTGACATATTTCGATAATATAGGGCCACTTCTTCTCTAACTGGCATCTAACAATAAAATACTGAACGAAGAAACATATTTCTCGAATATGTAACAAAAAACGTAAAATTGTACGAAAATGTGCTTGGAATCTGAATGGACCCAAGGGGGTCGAACTACATGAAATTTTGCTTCAGAACTAAACTAATGCCAAATTTTGGACAACATGTAAGCAAAACTTATTCTGAGTAAAAATAAAGTGTTTCTCATATCTTTCACTAGTCATTTTACAAACACACCGTACACTGGGTGTACAGTGATCAGCGCACACATGGTTTCCACATGC